>NC_069681.1:54058543-54133543 GCF_023699985.2 Odocoileus virginianus | reverse complement strand
TGAAGAGACTGAAAGCTATATTTTGTGATCTATGACCTTCTTATTTGAATCCCACTATATCTTTTTATTTTTGTGGCCATTTTGGAGACTGGAAAGCAATCTGACACTCATCTTTGATGAGAATTAACAGTACAGTTAAACTTCCAAAAACTTCTAGAAATCCCTAAAGCTTTTTTTGGTTTTATTTTTAGTATATAGTGATATACAGTATATGACAAGACGTATTAAGACTGAATACAATTTTTTGGAGCACATCTGATTTTCTTTGGTATTTATGAATATTTTTCCTGTAGAGGAATAAATAGGTGAAAATAGTTCACCACCACATGATTTGTTTTATCCTGAGGCATTGCCCAAGGTTATTGGAACATCCCTGGTTTTCAGTATCGAAAAGTGAAATGCACAACAATGAAAATTTTATTAAAATGTATGTTAACCCATTACTGTATGTTCATTTTCAATTCTTTATAAGAAAGCATGATGTATCATTTTGTGTGTGTCATTCTTTTAAAAAAAGAGATGAGTCAAGTAAAGGAGCAAATTTAATGGGGGAATTTTATGGGAAACATTATACAAATGGCAGTGTATGTGATTCCCATTATTAAAATAATTTGTCATTGTATAAAAAAAGGTATAAATTTCAAGAAAGAGTCTTCTTTAGTTATCTGCCCTTTTTTTTTAATGACAGTGGCTTTTATGCAGTAAAGACAGACACGTTCTCAGGCAAAGCCCATTTCAGGCCAGAATTTCTGAAAGCCCTATTAATGTTTCATGCTAATCAAGGAGAGTGGGAAATAGAGCTGACAGGTGCTTTCTACTCTGCTTATTCCTGTCTTCCTGCATTAGACATTACTAGCTAAAAAAAAGGCCAATGGGGTTCTTTTCCAATGCACATAGTAAGAAGGGCAAAATAAAATGAGTCTGGGCTTAAGTTTCCTGTTGTTTTCCATCTTGGACGAGCTGATAACATTCTTGGTCATATGAGTGCATTGATTATTAATAAGTCTGTTTTACTCTAAACTGTAACCTCAAAAGGGATGTGCCATTTGGACCCAGCATTCCAGTACAGTAAGCCATGCCATTTGTGAATCTATAAAAGTTCCATCTGGACTTCCCCTGTTAAAGTATTGTACCTACAAGTAATTTGAGCTTTTTGCCTATATCTGATACCTTTAATGGAAATTTCATGGGTGGATGTGATAAATTCAGTCACCACCACGCTATCTAGGGACATAATTTAGACTGGAATAAATATACTCTCTGCTTTCTTTTCTAGAATGCTTACATATAACCACACTTGTCAAAGCTTAGTGCCAGAATGAATACATTCCATCCTGTCTAGCCCAAGAAATGATGTGTTGGTTGTGGGATGCTTTTTATTTTGTTTGTTTTTTTTCATATCTATATGCAATTTTAATCTGATTGGATCCACTAATTGATGTATAAGATCAATTATTAAATAAAATCTAAGTACCTATTCTTATAGGAAAGCTTTCATTTATGCTCACAATTATGTGCTTAAAAATGATATCTTAGCATGACTGACTCTGCCACATATTTTATTCATAGAAAAACTTTTTTTTCTTAAAGTGCATTTAGACATGCCAAAGATCATTACATTCAACTTTACCTACTGAGAGTCTGCCATTTGCTGACACCTGGTGTCTATCTTAGGAAGGTGGGAGGTGACATATGGTGTCTTTGGGATAGAATAAAATATTACTGTACAAAGTTTTCAGATAGCAAGGGTGAGGTCACAAAAATACACTGATAGAAGAACAAACTGCAGTTATCCATAACTGAATGATATAGAAATAGATGTTATTTTACCCCTACTTGAAGATGGAAATTTTTTCATGATCAGTTGCCCAGGAAACATTAAAACTGTGCTAAATTTAGAAAGTGATATAAAGGTCTATGCGTGCATGTGTGCTCAGTCACTTCAGCCATGTCCCACTCTTGCGACCCCATGAACTGAAGCCTGCCAAGCTCTTCTGTCCATGGGATTTCCCAGGCAAGAATATTGGAGTAGGTTGCCATGTCCTCCTCCGGGGGATCTTCCTGATCCAGAAATTGAACCCAAGTCTCCTGCATTGGAGTCAGATTCTTTACCCACTGAGCCACTTGGCAAGTACATAAATAAAGACAAAAAAGTTATCTTAGGTCATGGAGCCCATCAGCAAGCCAAAACAGGACTTTAAAACTTTCTTTTCTTGTCCCTCAGTGGGAAAGACTTTCTGGCCATGTCTACATACCTAGGCTAGAGCAGAATATGGAAATGAATTTGTGTAAATGAAAGCTTTCTATTCTCAGCTTCATCAGACATAGCAGGTATTGACCAGATTTTGCATAGTCTTAACTTGAAGGGAACAGTTTCATATTAAAAAGCTTGAAATTCAAGAATTAAGAGAACTACATCTTAATGTAATAGCCTTGTCACTCAGATGATTCATTAAAGGCAATTGTTTTTAAATTTGGAAGGACAGACACTTTAAAATATGATGAAAGCTGTAGACCCTTCCTTGAAAAACACACGCATTCAAAATTTTGCATAAATACAGTGGGGTCCACAGATTATTTAAACCTATCTATAGGTTCTATATGGTTCCAGGGATGACAATAAAAATCTTCCATTTGCACCCACCTAGTTATTATTGAAAATGTAATCTGGCCTCAAACTTTATTTTTCTGGCCTCTAGCTTTATTCTTCTCAGACCAAAGACAAATAAGAATATAAGAAACACGTTTGATCTCTTTCTCTTTCATCATGCCTTGTCACTTGGTCATGGTTTATTCTTCTGAAGATGGCATTTAAGGGTTCTGTTTCTTCTCAAGGAAGAGGACCCTCACAGAAAACACACAGCAGTTTAGTTCTATGTGGAGCAATACAAAAAAGGACTAGATACCTGAAACAAGAGATCTAATGTCTTTGTTTCTGAAATGGAGACCTGCATCCCCTAGAACTCTAGTCCACTTTTTTCCTTGAACCAGGCTGAACCTCATTTCTCTGAGGTTCTGTTGGAGGACTTATTCTTGGCCAACCCCCATGTGCTTAGTCTTTCAGTTGTGTCTGACTCTTTGCGACCCCATGGACTGTAGGCCACCAGGCTCCTCTGTACATGGAATCCTCCAGGCAAGAATTCTGGAGTGGGTAGACATTCCCTTCTCCAGGGGATCTTCCCAACCCAGGGATCGAAGTCACATCTCCTACAGTGGGCCTGCCAATATCTGAAATCACTTTTATCAGATTCATTGTAGGTCATTATAATAATAAAAGAAGTAAAATATGAAGAGACATTTGACTACTGATGCTTTGCTAGGAAACTCAACTTTTTGATTTGCTACTGAGTAGTTTTAACTTTGTCTGGAATTCTACAATATTGCCACTCTTCTTGAAACTGCTAGTTTCATTTTCAAATCGACTTTCCTGCCCTTGCTCAGTCCAGAGCCCATCATGTAGCAGATACCCAACAAAAATCACTGAATGAATTAGTGAGTAAATGAAACTCTATTCCACAACTCAAGACACCATCTCAGTGAATGATGGAAATGTCCACTGATGTCATGAAACAAAGTTTTCTAAATTGACCTTCAAAAGTTATCACAGACTGATACCCATTTGCTTCAGGCTAGTATAAAATTTGCAAAACACTTTAAACAATCTTAGCTTTTATTTCTCTTTTTCGTCTCTTCTGTATGTTGCTTTATGTTTCCAAATGTTCAACCCCTACTTCATCAGAGGTTGACAGTTAATGAGATGCAAATGATTTTTTTTAAAGTTGTTGTTCAGTCGCTAAGTCATGTCTGACTCTGTGACCCCATGAACTGCAGCATGCCAGGCTTCCCTGTCCTTCACTATCTCCCGGAGTTTGCTCAAACTTATGTCCATTGAGTCAGTGATGCCATCCAACCATCTCATCCTCTGTCACTCCCTTCTCCTCCTGCCCTCAATCTTGCCCCAAATCAGGGTCTTTTCCAATGAGTTGGCGCTTCGCATCAGGTGGCCAAAGTATTAGAGCTTCAACTTCAGCATCAGTCCCTCCAATGAATATTTAGGGTTGATTTCCTTCAGAATTAATTGGTTTGATCTCCTTAAAGTTACATCTGGCAAAACTGTGCTGGCAATGGGTGCTAGCAAAGTCATTTTGAAATCCTAACCCCAAGCAACATTTAAATTGTAAAGGTAAATATGATTCTTTTCTGTCACTGTCTAGAAATATACAGCTATATTAACTTTTTAGTTTTATTACATATAATTGAACTCTTATTACTCAATATATGTGCATATATTGTATATATATGTATGAAGTGAAGCAAAAGTGAAAGTCACTCAGTCATGTCCAACTCTTCGCAACCCCATGGACTATGTAGTCCATGGAATTCTCCAGGCCAAAATACTGGAGTGGGTAGCCTTTCTCTTCTTCAGGGGATCTTCCCAACCCAAGGATCTAACCAAGGTCTCCCACATTGCACGCAGATTCTTTACCAGCTGAGCCACAAGAGGAGCCCATATATGTCAATATATGCATATATATATAAAAATATATATATACATATATAAAGTTGAATCTATATTACAATATTTTATAATTCTAAAATTGTTGTCTCTTGATCCAAATATGTAAGCAGGATTAGCTTTGATAGTTTGGGGCTATGATTAATGAACATTAATCAGCAATATTTAACCTGATTTTCTTCTCTATTTTGAGCTATTTTCAATTCCATTGCTATCATTTTTCTCTTCAGGGAAGACATAAACCATCCTACAATATCATGACTTCTCCATTTAAATTTTGCATGAAAGGATTTTTTTTTTCCTCTCTATTCCTAGAGTCCTGGAGTCAACCTTCCATGAACTTTTATTAATTTTTTTAAGGACAGACACAAATAAATCAAGTTTTCAAAACAACATGATTTTTTTAAAAAAGATTTTTAGCAGTGAATTGCAAAATGACTCACAATGCAGGAATATAGTCAAGTTTGCATCAGGTAAGGCTTATCATTATTTCTAAGGCTATTGTGGTAAGAATTAGATTTCTCTTGTCTTTCCTTAGCGAATGTAAACCAAATGCATTCCCTCTGACAGTCTATATTTTTAAAGCTCTTTTTTTTTTTTTTTGAAAGGTGAGGAGGAAAGAGAGTTAATTTTAGTAGTTTCACCCCATCACATACCTGTCATTTTTTAGAAGAGGAAAGCCATTTTCAGAGCATTACTGTCATTTCTAAATCGACTAAACACAGTCTCCTAGCAGCCACAGAATCCCCTGATAAGGACAAATAGTTATATAAAGACAAGCATTAAGATTGCAGTGTCACACCCCAGAAGCTATTTCCATGTAGCTTTCCAAAATGGGAGGAAAACACCTCAATCTGGTTGTCAGGTACATATCAGAAGATATAATTGCATTCTAGGAGACTCTAGGCAAATCCAGAAGCAATGACAAGCACACTTGTGATAAAGAATCTAAAGAATCAGTCCCCAGCACTTATAAGCTCCATCACTGTGAGGGCCATCGCTAAATGAACTTTACAGTGAAAGATTCTCTCGCCACCAGGATGCCTTGCCATATATAGATCACCTGGACCTGGGCCATATGGCCAAGAGAATGCTGCTTTGGTCCCATAAATGACCACCACCAAGAAAGAAAGTCTCTTTGCCTAAGCAGATCTAGACAGCATGCTCTTCTCAGGCAGCACTGTCATCAGCATGAGGGCAACTTAGATGCTGGAGCAGAAAGCAGAGTCTAGGATGGGGAGCCAGTGGGGTTACATGAGTTTAACATCCTGTGGTCCCTTCTCCCACTCACAGTTTAAGAACACGTTGTCAACGACACAAGAAGATCTGTATCTCTTTTCATACTCAGTTCTATTGGTTGAGTTCATGTGAGCCAGTGAATTAGATCTTACTCATAAGATAGTTAAGATATTTGATATTCATGGTTGAAAGGAGATCAGAGTAATACAATAGAAAATGTAGTAACCATTACCTTAGAAAGAAGGTAAACCTGGGAAGTAATCTTAAGATGTCTCTTTAAAGCACTCAGATCTAGGAAACTGTTTAAGTAACTGTAATAAATCATTAATGAGTGAGCAGTAAAACACTATTTAATCATTAATTAACCATGTATTAACTGTAGAAAATATTAGTAATTCATTCTTAATTCACCTAGTTATAGCTACAATATAAGTGCTTGTGGATTCATGTAGTTAACTATTTAGCTTATTTTCTAATTAAGTTTTAACATGGTTCTAATTATGAGAATTTTGCTTCTATTAACCACGTTGGTAGCATGGCAGTTTACATGCTTTTCAACCAAACCTTGCACTCTTCATGTTTTGCTTATAATTGAAATGTTATTATATACAATTATAAGTTTATTTATATGTAAAATATGCTCAAGATGCAATTTGACAAAGCTTTTATGTAACCCATTCATTTTTATATATACATAAAAATTTTATTTTTCATTTTCAAGTTTCTAAAAATACCTTTAGTCTAAATTGGGTTTTGATTTGATTGAAGTCAATTCTAGAATTTCTAAATGATCAGGATTTCTAAAATAATTGTTATATAGATGTTATTCCCACTGAAATATGAAAGATACTTGGAGGAGATTTTGCCTGTTTTAACTAAAATTTTCAGTAAATATTTCACTTTATCTGTCTCTGAAAAATGGCTAGCTCAACCAACTTTTACTACAATGAAACAAACAAATAATATTTAATTTGTATATATTTCACATCAGATTTTGATAAAAAATTTCATCCTGAGAAACTAAACCTTATCTTATTGACCATTGTGAGAAAATTCCTTCAAAGGAGATTTGAATTCATTCAAATAACGAGAGTGATCCAGAATAAAAAATATATTATTGCATCCACTAAGGGAAGAAGAGTAGATTGTGGGCTTAATATTATTTTCTTCTTCTAGTTAATATTATAACAATGATTCTTAGTAATTATATCTGTGGAAATCTAATCATATTAAGTTGGTTTTATGTCAGAAATATGACACAATTGATTCTATACTATGGAGCCAAGTATACATTTTACTAAAAGATAATATTAGCATTCTCAATCAAAATTTACAGAAAATAATATTTAAGTTGACCACCTAAACATGGAAAAGCACTGAGTACTCTTGTCTGTGGGGGCCTTATGTCAATGGTAAAATGGGGAATAAATGAAAATAGAAGCAAATCTGAGATACTGTAGGTTAATCGTTGGGTGTTTAAAGGTATTGAAGGTGAAGGGCTGTATTTACAGGGCCATCAATTCCCATTACAAAGAGATGGCCCTGTGGCCTTTGTCACACTTGTCAGTCAATCCCAATCATTAGCCAATCAAGCAGTTGGCTGGGGAGAGGAGACAAGAGGGTAATACACCGAACAAATGGATTTGACTCTCGTTAACAAGACTGCACTGGACTTAATGACTGCCAAGTACCAACTCCACCCTTTTTCCCACAGGCAAAACATTTTAGAGTTGTCATAAAGACAATGCCACTGTAGAAATGTCAAAAATTTCTTTACCGCTCTTTGAAATTGAGTTTTATATAGGTGCAAATATACATTAGTTAACTTTATTATGAGGAAAATATGAAAAAAAGAAACTTCTAATGATAATTGAAATAGTTTATGGTGGGCACAAAAAGAGCATGGGACTATGACTGAAATAAAGTTGCTTCTTGGGAAGCTACATTACCTAGTTCAAGGTTCCAGAAAATAAATAGTGTGGTCCAGCGATGTCATGATAGAACATGAGCAAGGTACTTCTGTTTTTACAAAGTGAGAGCTCTCCAAAGGGTGTGTCTTTTCCAAGGAGGGAGTACTCACTATTAGCAATTTGAGCCAGATCAATAATGGTGGAAGTATGGTGCTCATGAGGCCAAAGTTACAGCTACACTCCTGTGCAGGCCAGTTAGGCTCACACAGAGAATAACTCTATTCCTAGACAATTGAGTGTACCCTTGTTCCTGAGCAGCCTTGACAGTGACTGGGAAGCAAAGTAGGGATGTTAAATGCTGACTTTAAAGGCAACCATTGCTGGGCAACCAGCTACCGATGCCTCTCCAAGAGTCTGAGGTCCTCAGTAGTGACAAGGTCTCCAGAAGAAGTTAGCACCACAGACCACCTTGACTTAGCATCCAAGTTATCCAAACTCTGTCCTGACAAAACAGGGAGTCTTATAGATTTCAAGTATCAAATGACTTTCACATATTAGGAAAACTGATTCAACAAAGAGAGAATAAAAAAGGCATTTGCTTTGAATGTCAAGCCACAGGAAAATACTACAGTTGGAATTAGGGCTCCAGATTTTTCTTGTCAACACTAAAGTTCCTCAAAGACCAGATCACTATAGTTTTCATCTTAGACTCTCCAGAACCTAACACAGTGCTTATTGTGCCTTGTAGGTTAGCATGCAAGACACATAGATAATTTTAAATTTCCTAGTAGTCTTGTGTGGAAAAGGAATTAATTTAATAATTTATTTTACTTAACACAATAGATCCAAAGTATGATCATTTCAACAGATAATCAGTGTCATGTCCGATTCTTTTGTGACCTCATGGACTGTAGCCGATCAGGCTCTTTTGTCCTTGGGATTTTTCAGGCAAGAAAACTGGAGTGGGTTGCCATTTCCTCCTCCAGCGGATCTTCCTGAACCCGTGTCTCCTGCATCTCCTGCTTTGGAGGCGGATTCTTTACCTGCTGAGCCGTTGGGGAAGATAGCACACTTCAACTGAGACTAATCACACCTCAAGTGCTAGAGAGACACATGTGGATATAGGAGAGCACGACTATAGATGCTCAGTTCATGCCTTTGATGAGAATATATGAAAGAAGGGACAAGTGAATGACTGAATGAAGAATATCAAAGTAGATAAGTAATCACTTTGAGTTTATTGCACAGATGGAGATTATAAACTATTTAAGATTTTTTAAATTGTACGTTGATTGGTGGATGGAATGATGAGGACCAGTATATGTCAAATTTTGAATGACCCAAATTTACAGTACCTTTTATTATTTGGAATATTAGCTACTTGAAAAAATTTTCAGCAATTATTTGCATCTAGATTCAAAGTATTTATTAACTATAACATTGAGAGTATGTCACTATAAATAGACTACTTCCTAGGTCTTTATGAAAAAATGGGCTTGCATAAGCTCATTATTTATTATAACTTCAAAATAATTCTAGGGCCATTTTCCATTGCAAGTTGAAAGTACATTTTAGAGCAATTTATTCTACAGCAACTCTGCTACTTATTGCTTTGGTCTGAATATAATTTCAGGTCTGGTAGTAAATAAACCATTGTGTTCCGTTTTCCCACTGAATGGTGAAGAACTTGTAGACAGAAGTGGTTAATGTAATATAGTCAAGCAATGTCCTCCGCCAGGTTACTCCTGCCCTGCCAGTAAAAATTGAAAGACTTACAACGGAGGAAGATTTTATGAAAAAGCAATATAAAGACATCTATAATAATATGTTATCTTATAAAGTGTGTTTTATATAATACAAAATTGCATACCAGGTAGAGTTCTGTCAACCATTCAAAAAGCATTACATAAAACTTTTTTCAGGGGTAGAGGGGGAGAAATGATCTTTTATAGAAAGAAGATTTCATTACTATTAGGAAAACACACAGTTATCTTTTCAGAGAGGAATGTTTTCTAGATTAGTAAAAACAAAAGCAAAAAGATTGAGTTTTCTGAATTCTTTTACAGTAAGATTTGCAGGAAAGAGTCTATTGTATTTTATCATTGTAAAAATATTCAACAAGCCCAGGTCACTCATGCCATTTATAATCCAAATATACATGAGTGACCTAAATAGCCTGTTGTCTTTCTACCTTCTATGTTAGTTTCTCTCCAGCCTCTATTTCAGTCACTGCACATCATCATAAATATTGAAGTGTAAAAACAAGGATTTAGAATATCAACAGCTCCACTTACGCCATTATTTCCACATCATTTTATTCATCTACTACACTCTCCAGTAACTGTCAGAACTATAAAAGGATGAACTTTAGAATTACGCTTTCCTGGATTAAATGACAATGTATTATGTTCTAATGAACAGATTTAAGTTCTCTCTGCCTGGAGCTAACAGTTCTTTGCCCAGTTAGGTTTGTTGAATTAGGCACATAGCCACAGGTTTGGTTTTTAAATTAGTAGACCACCTTCCCCCAAAGCAGCTATTTTACTTATATTAGTTTCTATTTAGTGCCCCTCAGCTGAAGACAGAATTCAGACTAACTGTTTTCTCCCAAAGTAAATACAGTAGTTCTCTTACTCTCAGAGTTCGAGGGATTTTTGTGACTTTTTTCTTTTTTCCCTTTCCAGATACACAAGTCATCTTATGCAGCAAAGCATGCTTGTCAATGCACATGTCAGCCAACTTTAAAAAGAATAGTCTGAGAAAAAATAAAAAGTAAATTATTTAAGTGGAGTTGTAGAGGAAGCTTGAAAGAATTCTGTTTGGAGGGTTTCTGTGCTTCACTGCCAGTGGAAAGGAGACTCCGGATCCCTCACTAGTGAGCTGCTGTCATAACCGGGGCTGACAGTTCACATTGAAAATTCTGTTTTCTTCCTTCCCAGGAAAGCAAGTCAGAGTTAAGCCAACAAACTGTTGTTGGCAAGTGCCTTTCCTTTGTTTCCTCTTCTTTAAATTAGCCATCTGAGGTTTGTATGGGATTTATGAATGGGTTTCCAGGATTTTGGACCACAGATTTGAGTAGGCACTAAACACTGTTAAGCAAAAATAAAAATCCTTTGTGATGAAAATTGTGATCACCTGAGTGCAGCTTTCTGGGTGAAGAGAGAGAACTGAAGTTGCATGGTGTGGAAGAAACATACAAGAAACTATCTAAGCAAAACCACTGTTATAATATCATTAATTTTTTTTTTTTTTTTGAGCTGCAGTTGAATCTGGCAGTGAGCTATCTCGGGCAGAGGGGGCGGTGTATTTCATTTGGCTGTCAAATGTACTACCACTAACTGAATGCTATTAACTTTGGCACACTAATGATTACAGGGAATGCAAGAATGAGTCAAAATTGCGCCGTACAGTACTTTGCTTTTATGCAGGAATTGTTAATAAAAATACTCCTGTCTTACTTTGTTTTATGTTTCAAAGTCATCCCACCAATGCCTAGTTTGGGATCACTATAATGAACTTTTTCAGTCTTTCCAGAGGAGAAATGCATGCTTCATTTCAAGGAGTACCACAGGTGTGACTTATTTTAGGAAAACCCGTTTTACAAAACTCCAAACCTAACAAAACAGATGAACAAGTAATGAAAAAGGGTGATATTCTTCAGAATAACAGAAGAAACAATTATTTTACAAGAGGATTCACTTTACATTTAGGGAAGTCCTTTGCGTATTAAATATAAAATTTAATTTTCTAACAATCAATTATCCTGTAATTTGGGGGGATTTTTTTTTATTCTTCCACTAAGTTACTGGCAATTTTATAAAATACTCAATCACTATCAATTTCACTAGAATCAGTGGAAGGACTAGTTGGATCTATGTTGTGTCTGAGACACAAACAGGCACGAGAAATTGGTAAACCGGTAAAACACAGACATATAGGGTTTGTGTTTATTTAATATCCCTATTTATATAAGTTTACTACGTGTGCATGTCACAGCGTTGTTCCACTCACTGACTTATCTGAAGATAATACAGTATTTGCAAGGCCAGTTCATTAAGGTTAATTTGTTCAAAAATATTAGAATCATTAATTTCTGGCTTATAGCTAATGCCTGTTCTCAGCCAGTATCTTGCTTCATCATTAGTGTCACTGAGATGATAACTCACACCCAACTGTTTTTACACTATCTAATAGAATCAATTGATGCGATAGTTGACAAGACGCTGTTTTGCATTTTGTCATCACACTAATGCACATGGCTTAAAGGCATTGGCATCCATAATGTGGGGCAGTTTTGTAGGAGACTAGAATAGGCTAAAGCTGCAAGGGCCATTTTCATAAAATATTAATGAAATTGAAAAATACACTGGGGTTGAAGGCTTGTCTGCTAAATGTAAGGTAAAATCTATTCTGTTCTGCTTTCTGATGACTGTAATTAGCAGCCCTAATTAAAAATTCAAACCTTGTGTATATTTGAAAGCATGAATCTTAGCTCGCATTGTGTTTATTTCCTTTACAAAGTATTTTATTTTACAACACTAATTGAACAGGATCCCTCCTAGTCCGACAGCCGCAGCTGGCTGGAGCCAGTTTATGTATCTAGTCTCTCAAGACTACTTCCTTTTGTAAGCAATAAAACATCTTTAAAAAACATGTATATGCTCTCTATGAGCCATTAACTCTGTGCCACCCAGCACCGGGCTGGTGTTCTTCCCATACATGGTGTTGTGTTTTTTTTTTTTTTTTCACTTAAATGTGACCTCTTTGAAGAGGCTGCTTTTTTCTGATCTTCAATATTTAATGTGGATTTACTTACATTAAATGACCGTCTTACCAAAGGAGCGAAGGCCCACTTCTGACATTATTTATGAACAGCCTACGCTCTGCAAAAATATGGAAGGAATTGCCCGGGAATACCTATTAGTTCCAGTAGAAAAATCTACTTTTGATCACTGCTTTTTAAAGTTATTTTGAAATCGGTGGTTGGGATGTTGATGCTTCACTGGGGAATGTGCGACAGCAGTCAGTTCAGTCACTCAGTTGTGTCCGACTCTTTGTGATCCCATGAATCGCAGCACGCCAGACCTCCCTGTCCATCACCAATTCCAGGAGTTTACTCAAACCCATGTCCATCGAGTCGGTGATGCCATCCAACCTTCTCATCCTCTATCGTCCCCTTCTCCTCCTGTCCCCAATCCATCCCAGCATCAGGGTCTTTTCCAATGAGTCAACTCTTCGCATGAGTTTCAGCTTCAGCATCGGACAGCATGTGAAGTACTAACTGATTAGGATCTGGTGACTTGGAGGGAAGAGGGATCAGGAGGGTGGGGGGCAGGGCTGGATAGGGTCAGAGCTAGGATTGGAAGAAGTCAGAGTCCTTAAAAAGTTATTGTTTTTAATAATGGCCAAAATAAGCTTTGTTTCATATGGTGTTCATTAACCACTGACAAAAAGAAGAAGAAGAAAGTCATTTGAAATATGCTCACAATACTTGAGAAAGGTAACACCTGTCTTTTGTTTGGTCTGCCTGTCCTTTCCCCTCTGGGTCTGTGTCATTAGCTGTAAAATGGGAATGGTTATAATTGTTTTACTTAGATGTTCTATTTACCTAAGAGGGTTCTTCTGAGGACCCCCAAAGATTAAATCTATGAAAGCATTATGCCAATTCTAAAATGACATGCAAATACCAGGGACTCATTCCAGGTCTATTCATTCTTTACAAGTTGCTCAAACCAGGAATAGAAATGACAGTCAACCAGGGTCAATATCATCAGAATTGTGCTGAAAATTTGTGCAACTCAATTTACCTAACTCAGTCACTAAATAAGGAAATGTCCAGAACAAAGAAATAAGTCCTTTCCTTCTATACGTTCATGAAGCTTTGACCTGATTTTCCTGGACACTCCATTTCCAGTATGCTGCTGTGATCCCCATGATGGAAAAAGTCAGGTATTAATTGCACTGAAATATTATAATTGGGTCCCCACTGATCCATGGCTTTAAGTGATTAAATGAATAAATAAACAAGGATGGTTGATGCTAAGAGGTTAATGGTACTATTAAAATCCAATATTTTTCAATATTGGGAATTAAACAGACTATTTCATACAACTACAAACTATTTAGTTTTTAGAATCATGTAGGCCTTGCCTTAGGCATGGGATCTATATTCCTTATACAGGGAGATTTCTCACTGAAGGAAATGAAAGTTTTTCTGGAGTAAGAAAATATTGAACATGAGACTATTAAGAGGATGTGAGGCCTGTTGATATTTGGATGATTGATTTCTTCAACTGACAAGTGTTACAACCCACCCCCCTTCCACAAATACTTAACTTATTGAACAGCAAGCTGCTTTCTTTTCTATTTGAAATGGGAAGAGAAACATTAATAATTTTGTGTCATGGAAGAGAATCCACTCCAGTGATTTTATGGATGACGAGAATACATGGAAAGAAGTAAGCTTGAGAAAAGTGGGAGGTGATGGATAAAGGAACAGCTAGACCTCCAGGCCTGGGCCAAGTCTCTAGCAGAGCTCACTCTGGCCCCAAAGGGATAAGCCAGGAGCATGCTGCTGTTACAAAGACTCATGTGCTACTCAGGTTCATGTACTGCCTCTCATTAGGGGGCTCAAGAGGGTAAGAAGGCCAATGACAGTCAACCTTCTGTAGGAAATGGCCTGATGAGATGGTCCTCTCCTCTCGGTGCCCCAGGGATATGCAATGTCACCTTCCCAGGCACACGGGGGAGCAAGGTTTACTTCCTCTCATTCCCATCTCTGCTCCCAAATCCTTCCAGGAGCCTGGCCTTAACATGTGTCCTAAGCTCTGCCCTCCAGCAGAACTGTACTCTGCTGTCCTCACCCCAGCTGGTTCTCCTTTCAGGAGCATCCCTACCCAAGGCCTGGCAGAATCAGAAATCCTCCTCAGTTGTGGGCACAGCAGGGGATGGAGAGGGTAGGATGAATTGAGAAAGTAGCATTGACGTATATGCACCATCATTTGTAAAATAGCTAGCTAGCTGGAAGCTACTATATGACACAGGGAGCCTAGCCCAGGGATCTGTGATGATCTAGAGGGATAGGATTTGGGAGGTGGGAGGGAGGCTCAAGAGGGAGGAGATGTATATACATTTATGGCTGATACACATTGTTGAAGGGCTTCCCTTGTGGCTCAGCCAGTAAAGAAATCTGCCTGCAGTGCAGGATACCCAGGTTTGATCCCTGGATTGGGAAGATCCTCTGGAGAAGGGCATGGCAACCCACTCTAGTATTCTTGCCTGGAGGATCCCATGGACAGAGAAGCCTGGCGGCTACAGTCCATGGGGTTGCAGAGTCAGACACGACTGAGTGAATAAGTATGCACACATGTTGCTGTATGACAGAAACCAATAGAACATTGTAAAGGAGCTCAGTTCAATTCAGTTCAGTCGCTCAGTCATGTCCGACTCTTTGCGACCCCATGGACTGCAGCACGCTAGGCTTCCCTGTCCATCGCCAACTCCCAGAATTTACTGAAACTCATGTCCATTAAGTCAGTGATGCCATCCAACCATCTCATCCTCTGTCATCCCCTTCTCCTGCCTTCAATCTTTCCCAGCATCAGGGTCTTTTCAAATGAGTCAGTTCTTCACATCAGGTGGCCACAGTATTGGAGTTTCAGCATCAGCATCAGTCCTTCCAATGAATATTTGGGACTGATTTCCTTTAGGATGGACTGGTTGGATCTCTTTGCAGTCCAAGGGACTCTCAAGAGTCTTCTCCAACACCACAGCTCAAAAGCATCAATTCTTCGGTGCTCAGCTTTCTTTATAGTCCAACTCTCACATCCATACATAACTGCTGGAAAACCCATAGCTTTTTTACCTTTACCATAGGGTAAAAAAAAAAAAAAATCACCCTCCAAGTAAAAGAAATTTTAAATTAATCACACAAAAAAAAGAAAGAAATCCTCCTCAGAATGGCTGTTGGTTGCTGCCACTCCAGTCCCCAGAGCCTGCCCCTGAGAAACCAGGTTACCAGACAATACAATATGGTGAAAGCTGGCTTTCTTCTGAACACAGAAGGTTCAGGGTTCAGGATCTCAGAGGATGGGTCACACCTCTTGCTGCTCCCCCACCCCCCAGACACTAGGCCACTAGCCTCACTAGGCTCAACTCTTGTTCTGCAGAGCAGAATGCTAGATGGACATGCTAAGATGTGTGGCAAGAGTTGAATAAAAATGTTGGGGGAAAAATCCCCTACCAAAGAAGTGGAATGACTTTTATGTATTTGGAGGTAGAGAAGGAAGGACCTTTGAGCCAAGCCCTCCCATTTGGTCTCGAGGTTACTAGGAATGGTCAGTGCTTGTCACCTGCCCAGTTTCAGGCTCTCCCAACATTGCCACTGAAGGCTTCAGCTGCCCTCCCCAGAACTTGCAGTACAACTTCTCCCCTGCCTGGACAGTTCCTATGATTGTGCTACTTTTGGATCAGACTCTAATTCTTTCTCAGAAGTAGGTGAGGATATACTTATGTCAGGAGAGACTCAAGAGAACTAGACCTTCTATACTGGCCTTTCAAATTGCCTCTGGTCCAAAACTCACCTCTTCCTCCTCTCTCTTTCTTCCAGCAGAATGCCCATGGCTTCCCTGGTGGCTCAGATGATAAAGAATCTGTCTGCAATGCTGGAGACCTGAGTTTGATCCCTGAGTCAGGAAGATCCCTTGGAGAAGGGAATGGCTACCCACTCAGTAGCCTGGAGTGGAGAATTTGCCTGGAGAATTCTGTGGATAGAGGAACCTGGTGGGCTACATTCCATGGGGGTCACAAAGAACTGAACACCACTGAGTGACTAAAACTTTCACTTTCCCAAAAGGAAGAAAGCAAGCAAACTGACTTTAATTTCTCCAAGAGTATGAATGATCTTCCCTGACTACTGGCAGCTTAACAGATGCTTATGCTCCAGAGGGGTGGTCATACGTGACTCTGGGTTTGCACCTGTTTGACTGCCATGAATGGACCTAGCCACAGGATTTAGTCCTGTGGAATCTGGATGGAATCATAAAACAGAGCTGTGAGTGAAGAAAAGGCTTCTGAATCTCCTGTAAAAGTGAAAGTGTTAGTCACTCAGTCCTGTCTGACTCTGCAACCCTATGGACTATAGCCTGCCAGACTCCTTTGTCCATGGGATTCTCCAGGCCAGAATACTGGAATGGGCTGCCATTCCCTTCTCCAGGAGATCTTCCCAACTCAGGGACTGACCCCAGGTCTCCCGCATTGGCAGGCAGATTCTTTACCATCTGAGCTACTAGGGAAGCTCTCTAAAGTGCCTCAGTTCAGTTCAATAACTCAGTCATGTCCGACTCTTTGCGACCCCATGTCCTGCGGCACGCCAGGCTTCCCTGTGCCTCACCAGCTCCTGGAGTTTACTCAAACTCACGTTCATTGAGTCAATGATGCCATCCAACCATCTCATCCTCTGTAGGTCATGTCTGATTGGGTTCCATGGGTGATTGATCCATTTTGTATGGTTATGTGCTCATGTCACAATATTTCCTACTTCCAGGTGAGGGAAGACTAGAGGTGGCAATATTCATGATTACATGATGGAAAAGAGAACAGGCTGCTTTGTACTGGTTGGCACAGACTGCAGATGTTTTCCTAGTGTATGGCTCTGTCTTTGGAGTCTACCAATATAAATCCACTGGGGAGAAAAGTGCTTACACTTTACATTTTTAAAATGCATTCCGTAGGTCACTAGTGTATACCCAAAAGTAAACTGAGGTGGAGGTTCAGAAACCATAAAAAAAAGAAATCAAGCCCACAATACCCTGCACAATCCTAAAAAAGTTCTAGAAAGATTTTCTTGAATAAAAAAGTTAAGAAACCACTTTTTGGATTATCTTACTTTTCTATTTATCATCCCCTCTTCAGTTCAACTCTTAGGAGAACTTCTCCTGATATCCATTGAACATACTCTTTGGGCCAGGAATAATATGTGTGTTTTACTTCAGTAATTCACCCTGCCCGCCCAAGGAGGCATAACTGGTAGGGTCCAGGCAAGACTTGAGATAAGAGATGCACACCAACTACAATTCACCGGCTTGTTATTGTTGTATTATTTATTCTCTACCTTATAAGATATTTCTTCTGTTTGCTTCTGAGAGGCCCAAAGTACTTTTCCAGATACTGAATAAATGATTAACCCACAGAACCCTGCTATGAGGCAAGCAGATTTGCAATGATGATGGGAAAAAGGAGAAAACTAAATCCCACATTAGGAATATAACAATTCATAACACAAGGTGAAGATAGCAATTTCTTGCTCGGAAAGGAAAGAGAGCAGAGAATGTTAACCAGTGAATTGACTACCTCGAATTGTGCCCTCTTTCTTTCTTCTCTACCTCCCACCTCTGTACACACACCCATATTACTCAAAGCACTTCTGCATATCAATTTTGTTGGCTGTCACTGCGCAGATAGGAAAGTATATGCTAATATAAACACCACTGCATTTCCTAGACCTTATCACTGGCCTAATGTTATTGAATTGATCATACTATACAGGATTTTACTTAAATTAATTGGCATTGTCAAAAAGTTAAAATGAGGCTAGCACTGAAATTTAGATTATCCCAGAGTTTAAGCTCATCCTTGTGGTTCATTTCTTGACAAACCACTCAAATTTATTTTCCCTGTTATTCTTTCTTATAGTATCCTGTAATTTTCCTTCGCAAAATTTTAACAATTTATACTGTTATACTTCTTATGTATATTTTTGAATGCATGATTTATCCAATGGACTATAAATTTCATCTTGGCAGAGATTTGATCTCTTTTGTGAGCATTTAGCACAATGCTTGGCACATTATTCTGTACTCAATAAACGTTAGTGCAATAAATAAATGAATAAATGGAAAGCATCAATTTGGGATTAAGATAGACCTAATTCGATCCTTGATCTTACTTCTTTCAAGTTATGCTAAATTGAGAAAATAATCTCTGAGCCTTGGTTTCCTCATTTATCATACAAAATAGAACTAAGAATACCTATCTCACAGTGTATTTATGATGATTTAATTAGGTAATATGATGGATTTTAAGCAGTCAAGAAATGTTATGCATTGTGGGTTAAGATTTGATTTACAGAATTTGCAGAATTTAAAAAAAATGTTATTTCATCCATCAAAACTCCACAAATAATTATGCAAAAGTTACAACTATTCCAAATGCAATTATAATACAGACTTGGAGTCACATTTCATTCATTTCTGGGTTTCACACAACTTTAGAAATGGGACCTTGCATTGAAAATGAACTCAGTAAATGTGTACTGAGTGGATTAACTAATTTTATAGATAAGGAAACTGAGGAAAGTACCAGGGACTTGCCTAACTCCATACAGATAGCCTAAGGAGCAGAGGTAGGTTCTTCTGAATCCTCATTTAGTGATCTTACTACTAAACATTATCACCTGCTTTTAATTATAGATCAGATATCACACTAATAACATTAAGAGTAATTCATTTGAGTACATTAGTCAACTGTCACTTACGATACCAGGATTTTTTTCCTTGGACATTTTATAGAAAGCTTGGGCTTTAGAGAAAAAATGACCTAGTTTTCAATCTCAATTGTGTCATTTCCAAGTTGATATTAGTAAATTACTTAATCCCTCTGAGCCTCAGTTTCCTTTTACGTAAATTATGGATAATACAGTTTTCTTGTATATTTATTTATGATAATTACATGAGATATTATTTGTGAAGAACATAACAGTTTCTAGTACATGGTAAGTATTCGATAGAAAAACAGTAATAATAGCTTTAATTTTACTGGAGTTATGTTTATTTAGCACTCTCTTCCTTCACCTACCAACAATAATACTAAAACAAAACTGTCATTTTCATTTTCACCTCTTTCTCTTATTTTACAAGACTGGAGAGTCTTATATTTTTTGTCACATGCTTGACCATTTCTGTTTTGCTTTGCTCAAAAAATTAAAAACTATTTTGATTCTTCCACAATTCTAACTTGTTCCTAAAATATAAGCAAATATAAGTTGACTGCATGCAATGACGTAAATGCAGAACGAATTTTCATCAGTAGAGTTGCTCTCACAAGTAGCGTGATCAGTTTGGGAACTGTCTCCATGTACTCCAATTGTTCTAATATAATTGTTGACAGAATCTCTTTTACCCTCACAACATAGCAGGTGAACCAATGATAGAATCTTCTAACTTCTCACATTAATATGAAGTTGTAGGTTGCTGAGTTTAAGAAGACATAGCTGTAGTTTAAGGAATAACGTTTTTTAACCCACAGTTTCATTATCTTTTGTTCTGTAATCTGGTACTTATTTGCAGCATAGGAATACATTCGTATAAGAAGAAATAATCTCTCTCTTTGGAAAACTGCAGTGAATCTGTAAATATTTAAGGTTGGAGATTAAATAATTTAAGAATTCTTCCAAATTCAAGCAAATTCACCATTGAGGAGAGATTTAACTTACAAGTTATCAATTCACAACTTCTTAGATGCAAATATAAGTAAATTAGGAAGTATGCCACTAAAGCCCTAGAAAAGAATATGCCAACAAGCTCTGGGTTCGAGTCCTTGCTCTGCCTCTTACTAATTGCCAGCTTTGGGGCAAGTTTTCTAAATAATCTGAGCTTCAGTTACAATTTTAATTAATCAGTAAATTTGGGGCTGCACTGGATCTTTGTTCCTACGAGTGCTGCTCAGTCGCTCAGTCGTGTCCAGCTCTTTGTGGCCTCATGAACTGTAGCCCGCCAGGCTCCTCGGTCCATGGGGATTCTCTGGGCAAGAATACTGGAGTGGGCTGCCATGCCGTGGCTCTCTCTATTTGCAGCGAGTGGGGGCTGCTCCCTAGGTGCAGTGTGTGGGCTCCTGGCGGTGGCTTCTCTTGTTGCAGAGCAGGACTCCAGGGCATGGGGGCTCCACGGCTGCACCTTGCAGGCTTAGTTGTCCCACGGCATGTGGGATCTTCCTGGACGAGGGATTGAACCCATGTCCCCTGCACTGGAAGGTGGATTCTTAGCCATCGAACCGCCGGGGAAGTCCTAAATTACTATTGAAAAAATTACCTAGAGGTAAGCTAAGAGAGAAAGTAAAGAAGTCAACAAATAATTTTAACAAATATGATAATGTCAATCTGCATATTTTTCACACTCCAGAATTCTCTCTACTTTGTCTCTAATATACTTTTTCTACTTAACTCCACAACTGACTTAAACTACAAGGATGCAAATTAATTTATATCTATTTTTATACAGATACTGTCTTAATGTACATGTATATACATATATATGTATACACATATATACATGTGTATACATGTGTATGTGTATACATATATATGTACAAGTATATATATTAATACATATATCATCTGAATTGTTAAAAGTTTCTATCAGAGTTACCAAGTATCCTTAGTGAGCTATTTAGATAGTTCTTATTTTCCAGCTGTTTCCAAATTGTATTTAGACAAGATATATCAGGCACCTGGGAGTGATGCTCTTGATACCCAACTGGTCCTTTGGCTTTAGGCCTTTCAGCTCAAGTAATTGATGTACTCCTTTCCAGCACAGATTAGCTCAGTGTTTGATGTCTAGGTATACTAATTAATGCCTTGCATTAAAATCTAGTTCCATGATTTATTTAATTGTTGAAAGATTTTGAAATGTTCTTCCAAACTACTTTGTTATAAATATTCTAGAAAATTCAACTTTTATTTGTTGGCTTAAAAATTTTTTTTTCTCTCTAAATCTACATTACAACAATCCTTATAAAGATAACTGCAGTGTTAAAAGAAAATATTCTTTTTACACTAAAAAAATTAAATATCCTTATCTAGATGGTGTGAAATTACACATTTGGATAGCTAGATTCAAAATGTTGTCTCTTCTGCTAGCAGTCATTGAAATTTATTACTATTTACTTCATCAGATATAAGTAGAATTGTATCACTTCAAGAGAAAAAAACACAATTTTGAATACAAAATAAGTTTCCGTGTGATTTTATTTCAAAGCATAAGTCCCATTACCCACTGAGATTTTCATAAACAATTGAAATAACCTGCAGTAACATCACTAAATAAATGCTATAGAATAGGTACTTGAGACACAGAGGTTTTCAAGTCAGTAAACTTAAAAAGCAGAAAGCACACTCTAGTAAACAATATGAAGACTATTACTGACTTTGGAGACACTCTGCGTTACTCACACGCCATATTTGTATTGTACAGGTCAGACTGAGCTCACAGGTTTCATGTTGACTTGTTTCATTTCAACTTGCTTTGTTTCTCATTTTCTCCTTGAATCTCCCAAAGATGGACCGTGTAGCAATATTCCCCATGTGATGCCTTTGGTATCCATTCCTCCAGCACTTTCCTAGGCTGCATTCCCTAGCATTGAACACAAAGTGTCACTGTGACTACATGCTAATGGTCTAAAACTCGAAAAAACTTTGCCCAAATTTGAAATTCATTGACTTGCAAGTAGGTGTTCTATCTGAATCTTCTATGATTAGTAAACTTTAAGTTGATGTGGACCAGATTTGAATTTGAATTATTTCTATCTCTTTGTCTTTCATATACTACAGTGGTTTTTTTTTTTTTCTTTCGACCACACAAGAAAGAAAACAAACGAACAGAGATCCTGAACACTTCAGTTTTCATGTCTGATGACATGGGAATTCATGTGCATTGAAGAAAGTAACTGGTCTGTGGAATTTGATAATGACCTCGGTGTACATATTTCTGGTCCTCAGTGCACCATATGCCTTCTTACTGTGCTGGATAAAGATGTTCTGCTCAGAACAGAAAAAGGATACACATTTCTATACACGCACAAAAGGCAAATACCTATATAAATTATAACTGAGTCCTTGAAAACCTTTTCTTTTGTCCTTAAAACTCTTATCTATGTAGACTATCTGCTGATTAGCAAAGGCTGCTTCTGAATGTACTTTCCATTAGTTAACAGAAAGAATTGCCTGTGTTTTACTTTTTCTATCTTCATATTATTCATTTTCCCATGTTTTTGGATGCATGCATATCTGAAATGAGTATCTATTAGTCACAGTATCATTTCAGACCCACAAGCAAGTATTTTCTTTCCAAGTCTAAGATTCTATCTTCTTGAACACACCTATCATTTTACCATGATTTTACCATGTACGAGTATTTGTCCCCTCAAAAACATAAAAAATAATTTTGACTTCTGTACTTATGTAGAAAAACTGCAAAGATTAAACTATGGACTTCTATTTTGAGATACATTGTGTGATGTGTATTGCTTGAAGCTGTATTTCTCTTGACACTGGCTTACATTATTTATTTATCTATCTATGGTAGTTTTCCTTTAAACAGGTTCCTTTAATAGTTCACCCCAGCTTTGTTAGTATCATTTTCTAAATTTATTATTTCACATAATTGTTTTTAATGGAGTGCATTATGGTTTTATATCAGGTGTCAGGAAACAGAGGTATGAAAACATGTTGGATACTTCTTCATCTGCTAGTTGGCATGTGCTTTTGTAGAAAAAGATACTGAAAAACAAGCATTTCATGAAACTTCCTCCACCTCTACCTTTGTACTGCTGGGCAAACTATTTAACCTTGGTTTATTATTTTTTTTAAATGTTTTTCTGTAAGGAACACTGTGAAAATTATTTACAAACGATGGATCTGTTTAAAAATAACTGTTAGTTATTATTCCTAAACTCTAATGTAGTGAACTTGAAAAAAAGAAACTGAATTTTTTTGAGCATCACATGTCAAAGATGTTCATTTTAGTCCCTATTCACAGTTTAAAAATCTATACCTAGAGCTAGCTTGAGTTTTTAGAAGTCAAAGTGAAGTGGTTTTATTGTTTGTTTAATGAGCTTAATTTATCAAAGGATTTCTACAGACTCCCTGACTACTGTTTTAGCTGTGAATTTCTGATGTCTGGATTATGGTCAACAAAATGTCATAAGAATTTAGATATCTTATTTGGGGGTTTGAAATTTTGAGTTTTGAAGCTGATGTTCTTTTATTCTACAAACGTTAATTAATTGCTTTTATGTGCAAGAAGTGTGCTAAGGTCTGCAAGCACAGAAAGTCAAGACGCTTGCTCTCACACACCCAGAGCTCTAGGTGCTGCGGTAGTTTACGGGGGAGGCGGAACGTGCGTTGCATCCCGATGCTTTCTCAGAGTCCTTCAACTCCTCTGTCACATGACCCTGGACAGTTGCCCACCTCTGCTCGCAGCAAGGCCACAGACTCCCTGCGGGCTCCCAGAGACCGGTGCCTGAGGCAGTTCAGCTCTGTGCCCAGAGCCATTGGCATCTCCAGGCAGTTCTGGACTAGATGAAACACCACAGACAGTGACTTCCAAAGGGGCCAAGTAACACAATCCAAAAACACAGGGAGGCGGACACTTCAGGCAGCAAACAGACCAATGGGAGACAGCACTAGGATAATACAGTGGATAAAGTCCTTCTAATGGGCCGACCTGAGTTACAGTTTTTCATACATCTGCCTGGAAACCTGAAGTGGTGTCTGTAGGCAAAGGAACACAGCACCTGATATTTTCTTCTCATTTTTCTGGGACTCATTCCCTTTTCTCATTCTTGAAGCCTTGGTAGATTTCACTTCCCTATAAAGCTGGTGACTTCACCTAAACTCAGTCTCTGTTATTTATGGAAACTCAGTTAAAATAGTGGTCTTCAATCTGTTTTTCCTGAGTGGGGGTGGGGATAGGGAAGAAGGAATAGAAGAAACTGATCAACAAAGATTATAGAGGGAGGTGAGGTCTACCTGAAATAATCAATGAGTGTTTTTTATACTTATCTAAACTCTTGGAAGTCTTTAACCCATTATATATGACTACTTCAATCAAAAGAGACAGGGAATCTAAAAGTGAGAAAATAATATGAATCCATTAGTTTATCACTCCAGAGATATCCTCACTCCACACCAAGCTTAATAACATCTAAAATTCTCAATGACCTCCAACCCCTTTCCCATATTATTTACATTTTTGAGGATACTGTCAATATCCATTTTCCCTCAAATTCTGCAGCTTAATTTTTAATCCAGGTTTTGTTTTAGTAATGCACTCAAAGACTGTAACATGATTTAGTTAGTTGCAGAAAAGAAACACAGACATTCATAAAGATGTGCACACTTCTGACCACTTGGTCCTTCGATTTCAATCTTTCTCTGCCTTCAGATTTCCTCCTGAACTTCCTGTTTCTCATATTAAATCCAGATCACCACAAGAGGCTTCAAGTTTCTTCCTCCTCCTCTCATGCATTTCAAGTATTATGCTACTTTTCTTGCATCGATTCCCTTGTTCAGACTGAAGCAAGCTCTCTATTCTTTGCCATCAAGGCACTTCCTTCACCTCAATCTACAACCCATCCTTCCAAAGAAAGAAGACACAACAAACAAAAACAACTCCAATTCCTCCAGTGAGCCTCCTTACATCAAAACCAGCACAAATCAAACAGCCCTCTCCCCAAGAGAACATGGCAATCCCCTCCATTCCAACATTCTTTTAAGAATATACCCATTCCACACAAGAGAAGTGTCTTGCTCCAAACCAGAATTTGGAGTTAGAAATTTGGCAAAGTACAAAAAGATTCTGTCTCTAGAAAAAAATAAGTTCAGTGATCACAATAGGAATTTACTTTTGTTCTTCCAAATGCAATTTTTGTTTCAGTTTAGGGTGGCGATATGACTTCTTGTGGGAATTGGGCCAGTTTTGAACCTGAAGGTGGCTTTAAATAGCAGATATAAATCAGGATTGTTTCAAACAACCTGGAGTGTCTAGTTACCTTATATTTAGTAGTCTATGAATAATGTTAGCAGCCTTTGTTTTAATGATAAAAGCTCAGGGAATCTCTTCTTGAGATCATTTTCTGTTTTCAGATGCTCAATTCAAGGGCTTCTAGGTTAAAGGACTTCAGATTTGTTTCAAAAAGGAGAATTTACAGGTGAAATCTTAGCACAGTGCTGAAGAGTGAAGACTGTTTTTGTTATATCTGGCTCTGCCAGTTGCTGTTTGGACAAGTCACTTAACCTCTTTGTGGCTCAGCTTTCTTAACCATAGAACAGAAATAAGTATAATAGTAATATGTATAATACTTCACAGTGTTATGAGAGTTTCAGCAAGTGCTATTATTATTATTGCTATTATTGTCAGTAGCAGTAGTAGTTTTACTTGACTTCAGATAAGCATAGAGAAGGTTCTGTTACAAAGATTTACATGGGAGCAGCTGATGAGTAAAGTGCCAACTCTTCCGTGATTTCTACTTCTGAATATGACATACAAATATGAAAATGTAACTTCTGAATGCCTTGTGATAGTCAAGGCAAAAAAAATAAAGGATGGGAGGGAGCTAGTAAGCTGGAGAGAGACTTACTTTCTCCTTCTCAGGAAATACTCCCTCCTTCTCTTTTAACTCTTGTCTGGGAAGGAGGTAGAAGGTGTTCAGTTGTTTCCTAGCATCACATCTGGGGAAGTTCCAGAAAATCAGTTGACAAGAGAAAGAGAAACTGCGAACCTGAGAAAAGAAAAATGAAAGCCCAGAGGAGAAAAGATGATACAAAGGCTCACTAAGACACATGAAAAAAGTCCACTGACAAAATCCTCTCTCCCTGTGTTAAAATCAAGCAGGCATTTCTTTGCTGCTCTGAATGCTCTGATTTCTCTCCTCTGGCGCTTTAGTGGGCTCGGATGTAGGGAATTTCTTCTGATCTTGGTCCTTTTATGGCCACATGGAACCAGCAGCACTGCCAGGGTAACTATTCCCTTCAAATTTCACAAGGTTGACCTTGCAAGGTTACCACTGTCTGTCCAGGGGGTGGGTGACCCTGAGAGCTCCCAGGAGAGCCGGGGACAGCAGTGGAAAAATGACTACAAAGACTCTCTCTCAAAAACCCCACACATCTCTCAAGCCAACCAGAATCCCAAAGCCTTCGCCTACGGGAGTTCAGGCTTATTTGTATTATTATACCTGTCACCAATCCAGGAGAAACTGAAGACACTGTGGAAATAAAAAACAATTTATAGACACAAGTTCTTTTGATGAAGAGCAACTCCCTAGATAGATTATCTCCTCTCTACTGTTCATAAGCCACTTGCCATCATGATAGGTTTATTAATTTTCACAACCAAGATTATCATTGTTTTCTTCACATATATCCTGTAGGTCTGGGGGAAGCAGAATTGAAGATTCTCTTACTCTCTAAATAATCATTCATTCTTCACTGTAAAAAAGGACTATAAAATTTCCTAGTCTAGGCAATGGGGAAGCTCTGGACACCAGAGTTCTATGTCAGGTAGAGAATTATGTTGGAGGGGATGGAGAAATGTCTCTTTAATTGATCAGACATCAATATATTTTTACTGAATTTTAAAAAAAGAATTACAGTAAAATATCAACAAAATGATTTGAGAGAGTTATATCTTTAAAAAGGTAACAGATTTGAATTTTCAAGTAATGTTTTAAAGTATCTTAATTTAGTGATAACTATATGCTGGGAGGGATTGGGGGCAGGAGGAGAAGGGGACGACAGAGGATGAGATGGCTGGATGGCATCACCGACTCGATAGACATGAGTTTGAGTAAACTCTGGGAGTTGGTGATGGACAGGGAGGCCTGGAGTGCTGCGATTCATGGGGTCGCAAAGAGTCAGACACGACTGAACGACTGAACTGAACTGAACTGATAATGTTTTCATAACTACACAGTGTTGCCTCCATTCTCTCTGACCCAACAGAAAGTCAGAGAATTCAGATGTCAGCTAACTCAGACCCAGGAGAACAGGAACCAGACAAACTTTTTTTTTTTAATTTCTTTTTTGTTGAAGGGTAATTCTGTAACTGCTTTACAGAATTTTGTTTGTTTCTGCCAAACATCAACATGAATCAGCCATATGTATACATATGTCCTCTCTCTCTTGCATCTCCCTCCCATTTCCTTCCCCATCCCACCCTTCTAGATTGTCACAGAGCCCCTGTTTGAGTTCCTGAGACATACAGTGAACTCCCATTGGCTATCTATTTTACATGTGATAATGTAAGTTTCCATATTACTCTCTCCATATATCTCAGCTCTCCCCTTCCTCCCCTACCCCCAGTGTCCATAAGTCTGTTCTCTATGTCTGTGTCTCCATTGCTGCCCTGCAAGACAAACTTTTCCTAACTTCCAGATTCTATATAATATCATATTGCTGATCGAATAATAAAGTACAATCTGTAAACTTAATGCATGAAAAAACAAATAAATCTCTTCTTTTAGTGTATTAACTTCAGTAAATTAGCTTGTTAAGGAATGTACATCCAAGAACAAGGACTAAACAGAAAAGGAAAGATCAATTATATGGCCACACCCTGATCCCGCCTCTTCTTCCTGGACCCATCCCTCTAATTGCTCCAGTCCTGGCCCCTACTGTGACCTGTGATGCCTGAGACATGACACGTGCTCCAGAATCATTTCTCCTTCTCCCCATCAGCCAAGCTGCCAGCCCCTTAGGGCTCTGCTACCATCTGGAGAAAGGCATCCCAGGTGCCTTGAGAAATTCCCTCTAAGTGAGGAATCAGTGTTCAAAGGAAAAAAATAGAATAAATTAACTGCATTTTAAGGTATTTCTATATTTATATAAATTGTAGATATTTTTGTTTTAACGTCTGATCTTTTGGACATTTGACATATGTCTCTGGGCCTGTAAAATGTGTTCCAGTTCCTCCAAGTGCACTGTTTCATGGGCATCTGACAAAGTTTCCTGTCTGAGCTTGTAACATAGAGTTGATAATTGAGACAACTAATACACTTTGAGGGCTTCTCTGGTGGGCTCAGGGGCAAAGAATCTGCCTGCAATGTGGGAGACCTGGGTTTGATCCCTGGGTCGGGAAGATCCCCTGGAGAAGGGAATGGCAGCCGACTCTAGTATTCTTGCCTGGAGAATTCCATGGACAGAGGAGCCTGGTGGGCTACAGTCTGTGGGGTTGCAAAGAGTCAGACAGGACTGAGCGACTAACACTTCCACTTTCACAAAGAGTCAGGTAGGACCGAGGGACTGATACTTACACTTTTTCCTTTTAATACACTTTGAAATTAAAAACCTAAGGTGTAATCAAGGAAGTAAAACTTGATTCCACATATGTTGCTCTATAGATTAAAACTTGGACTGAACAATGCAAATGTATAGGATTTCTGTGAAGGATCTGACTTCTGAAATTCTCAGGATTAAAGCTTGGATACTTCCTATAATATCATTAAGTGTTCAGTGCCCTAAATGCAAATAATTATTTGGATGTAGATAATTGGATAATACCCTGATGCTGGGAAAGATTGAAGGCAGGAGGAAAAGGGGACGACAGAGGATGAGATGGTTGGATAACATCACTGACTCGATGGACATGAGTTTGAGGAAGCTCAGGGAGTTGCTGAGAGACAGGGAAACCTGGTGTGCTGCAGTTCATGGGGTCGCAAAGAGTCAGACATGACTAAGTGACTGAACAGAATTGAACTTAGATAATGATAACTGGGAAGTGAGAGGATCAAGGAAAGGACTGAAGAGCTGGACTTCCTGGTAGAAAGAAGGCAATGGCATTTTGCAATGAGTGGGGTGGAATTCATCATGAAGCCGTCTCAATTATGTGAATCTACTGTCGAGTTGATTTCCTTTTGAAAAGATGATAAAACTCTTAGATCTGATTCAAGAAATATGGAAAGCTTGCTACAACAATAATTCCACATTAGTCACCAGTGAGATGTATTAACCTTGAATTACCTTTCAGAAATACAGTTTACTTGTTTGAAATGTTTGAAGGTTGCCAATATCCATTCGTCTGCGATTGCCCATATGTACATCACAATGTACAAAAAGAATCAATCGTCTCTTAATACTATCATAAAATGTTCACAACTTAAAAGTAAATACATTTCAAAATGAACTGTTGTAGTCAGGCTTGGGAGCTTTGCTTTTTATAATGGAAACCATAATGAAAATTTCCTTATTAAATTTATTGTGCATTTTCATAAGCTGGTCCTCCCAATGTGAAAAGTCTCTGTTGATATACTGGAATTGTATGGCTGGGAAATAAAGGGAGTGCATATTTAATTCTGAAAGCTAATAAGACAAATTAGACCATTTTTCATTTTAAAATGTGCTTGTTTCAACATTTATAAGAGTAACCAGATAAACCTGCCAACATCTGTTCCTCTTACACAAAGAACTGGCTCTAATAAAATTTTGGTCATACTATAATGAGATTTTAGCAGGAGAGTGAAGAAATCTAAGGCAGGATGATGACAAACTTGACATTAAATCTTCTTCACTAACACTGATATGCCTGAAACCTTGTAGAACATTTAATGTGACTATAATCCTGAACATTTGACAGCTTTTACATAATATTCTAGGCAAAGGTGACCTGATTCTCCCCTGCTGTTGACAGTGAGGCTGAAATGGCTCTCCGATAAATGAGACAGGATTAGCTAGCCAAGATGGCAAACAACAGCTTATAATATGCACTGGGAAATTTCCATAGCACACTGGATCTTTGCCATCAATGACACATGGATCTAGCCTGAATATAAAACACATATTTCTCTAGGTGCTTGATGAGTTTTGAAGGAGAAGAATTTGCAAAGCTAACTTCAGACTCAAAGACCGGTTTTATGCTCCACACTTAGAATATAGAAAGTTCATTGAAGGAAGCTCCAAGAGTCTTAGTGTTATTAGTGTATGTCATCTCCCTTAGCTGTATTCTAATGACTTGAACTAGACCCTCCAGTTTAAAAATCAGAAGAACACAGGGATCATGCTAATTATGAGTTGCAGGAAAATAATTACAATAAACAAGCACCAAGAAATTGTATGCAAGGTGATAGAAACTGTGTATGCAGTGCATTTAAGATATCTGCATTGGTGTAGCCCATAAAGAATGCTACTCTTGCTTGTCAAGTTATGGGAAAATAATCAAAGAAAAGCTTGGGTGCTGTTGTCAATGCATAGCCTACAAGTCACCTGTTGTAAATTTAGTTTATAATGGTGTAATTATCTGCCACATGGCCAGATTGTCTAAATGCTCTTCCTTCTGTCGAGAGCTTGACAATTTGAATGCCACAGAATATCAATACCAATCTTTTACAGCCTTTTGCCAGAGCAGCCCCAGGATATGTTGAGCTGGCGTGGTAACTGCATTAGAGAATTGAGTTTGTTCTTTTTCAGAAGACAAATAAACTATCTTTGAAACCACTTACAAGGAAAAGAATAGACATTAAATGCTGGTATATAACACCAAACCCAACTTGTTAATAATAGGAGTAACCTGCACTGTAAAAGAGATGGGATCTCTAAACTCCAAAAAAGAATGGTATCTAGGAGAAGCAATCCCAGACGATATTACAGACGACAGGCTCAGAGAAATGAAATCTGGAGGAAAAACTGAAGTCGTAACAGTCCAATGTAATGCAGAATGTTGTAATATGTAATAACAATAATAAAAATAAATGCAGATGTGTTTGTAGCTTCTTAGATGACTAAGGACATGAGTGGAGTTTTCTGAAATACTGTAAACCACAGGAGAGTGCAGCTGAGCCCAAAAATAAAAGTTGAAAGCCAGTTGCCAGCAGTGTGAAAAACCATTAACTGCTTCACTTGAAAAACATTCAAAAACTAATAGTACACTTTCTTTGAGGAAGATTTTAGTTAACATGGAAAGGCTAGTTTGTTTGGCTATTTTTCAAGAAACAATCCAACTTTTGATACATCCATATATGCACTATGGTATTTTTCAACCCAGCTGTAATTACAACACTAGACATGTTAAATTATAAAGCATTTTATAAATTGTGAATAATCTTTAGAAAATCAGTGCAAATCACTTTTATAAAAAAGTACAGAAGCTCATAATTTCTGAATGAATCCTACTTTGTGTCAGATTGAACAGATTCATTTTCACGAACATCACACATAAATCTGAAGCTGTTAGGGCTGTGAGTAGAATTTCAAGAACTCTAGGGGCTTGGTGCGTGCATGCATCCTCAGTCGCTTCAGTTATGTCTGACTATTGGAGACCCCACAGACTGCAACCTGCCAGGCTCCTCTGTCCAGGGGATTCTCCAGGCAAGGATACTGGAGTGGGTTGTCAGGCCCTCCTCCAGGGGATCTTCTTGACCCAGGGGTTGAACCTGCCTCTTTTATGCCTCCTGCATTGGCAGGCAGGTTCTTTACCACTAGCACCATCTGGGAAGCTCCTAGGGGCTTGGTGGCTATTTGGAAAATATAGATTTCTCCTTCTAACTTTTACTTTCTTCTTCCAGTTTTCTCAGTACTCATGAGTAGTCACACCCTATACGTAGCCTATATTCCATGGCTACATATAGAGTGTGACTCACCAGGGTCATAACTCCAGAGGGCACGAGGCACTCCTGCAGCAGTTGGGTCTGCAGTTGGACAGCCTCACCTATCAGGGGTGATGACTGTGGTTGGGCTCTTTACTTGGACAATATTTATGCCGTTGCAGAGAGAACAACAACAACAAAAATAGTCTTTTAGAAACGGCATTCTTCATTTCGTTGCTTTGTTTGTTTAGAGAGGGTAATACTGAACGGTCTTCAAAGAAAATGAGGTGAAGATCGAATTTATATTACAGTCTCAGTTCAAGAACATAATATGTTTTGAGATGGCTGAGCAGTCAGGTACACTTGTAGGGTTTTTTGTATTTAGAAGATCCTGAGTTCTTGATTGTTGGCCAACTTTCATGCAAGTGAAAATCAATGCAGTCTGCACATTTTTCTAAGTTTACCCCCCAAAAATGCTCTGTTCCTTCTGTGGCGCACACCTTATGCTGCTGAAGACTAAACCCTCAAAATAAAACCTAAGGAGGGAACTAATAATTCATTAGAGAAAATCATAGGTGTTGCTATTAATTCCTATCCCATAGAAGAAGTGGTGGTAATGGATAAATAACATGTCCTGGGCAGATTAACTCAACCTGGTAAATAAAAGTTTGCTTGGGTCACAGTTGCCTATGAATATGTGTTTCAAAACAAACATAAAGTCTTAACTTAGTATTTCATTATGTTTTAGAATCATCACTGCCTTAATGTTTCAAACATCTGTATCAGTTCTCCTAGTAAGGAGACATGCATGTTGTTTATGGCTTTTTGTAAATATATATGTAGTGATCTATGGCTTAAAAAAAAAATTGTGTTTCTGTGACAGTGTTTGTTAATCCAGCCAACTGAATTATTTACAGAAAATTGAGCATGTAATAGTTCATGTACCAGTAAGAACTGTCCCCCATTCCGAACCTTAGTTCCCTGAATTGTTCTAAGATTGTTTGTAAAAGTTGAAAACTCTGTGATTAAAGAGAAGTGAGAATTCTAAAAAAAAAAAAAAAAAAGAAAAGAAAAGAAACATCTCTCTCTCTTTTAAACTCACAACACAGTGTTTTCTTAAGAATCTACTAATGGCCTAACTTTTTAAGAAAGTGTGGACTAGATTGTTGACCATTTAAATGCTTTTGCATAAGAACAATATGGACATTAGGAAAGTTAAGCCTGAGGTATCTAAGGTGAAGTTTCATAGGCAGCCTTCTGTTTATTGAAATACTTCCTGTTGTTCCAAAAGGAAACAAAATAAAAACAAAAAATGTGTGCTCAGTCGTGTCTGACTCTTTGCAGACCCACGCACTGTAGCTTGCCAGGCTTGTCTGCTGATGGAATTTTTCAGGCAAGAACACTGGAGTGGGTTGCTATTTCCTCCTCCAGAGGATCTTCCCTGACTCAGGGATCAAACCCATGTCTCCTGCACTGCAGGCATATTCTTTATCACTTAGAGCCACCTGGGAAGTCCCAATAATAAAGATTAATAATCACAATTATTTATTAGATATTATTCACTGTTTCCCAAGAATTGAACTGGGCATTTTACATACATCTCATTTATTTTCCTAATGTTAGAAATTATGGCTCAATGAAGTAAAGTAACTTGTCCATAGTCTCTGAGACTGTAATATAAACAAATAGAAGGGTCCTAAAATATTGGGTTGACCAAAAAGTTCAATCAGGTTTTCCCTAAACCAATACAGAAAACACCAAAGCAAACATTTTCACCAACCCAATACTTTAAAAATATCTGTTATCAAAAAACTACACACAAAAATTATTTTTAATATAAAAATATAGCAAATCAATGGATTGAGATATTCATGTAACTGAAAACTTATGTAACCAGACAGTGTTAAATATGTTGTTCTCCTTTTAATCATGTATACTCCAGTTTGTATGGAAAACTTGGGAAAAGTAAATGTATTATTTTAGCCACAGAAGTGGAATATTGATGCGAATTTCTCAGTACTAATTGTCATTGCCCTATTTAAAATTCCCTTTGCTTATTCATGCGCTAATTATGGAAAACAGACCACATTGCCAGTCTTCTAACGAATATGAGCTTGGGTTTCCTGATAGCTCAGTTGGTAAAGAATCAGCCTGCAATGCAGGAGATCCCGGCTTGACTCCCCAGTTTGATTCCTGGGTCAGGAAGATCCACTGGAGAAAGGGTCGGATACCCACTCCAGTATTCTTGGGCATCCCTTGTGGCTCAGCTGGTAAAGAATTCACCTGCAATGCAGGAGACCTGGGTTCAATCCCTGGGTTGGAAAGATCCGCTGGAGAAGGGAAAGGCTACCTACTCCAGTATTCTGGCCTGGAGAATTCCATGGACTGTATAGTCCATGGGGTCGCAAAGAGTACGACATGACTGAGTTACTTTCACTTTCACAGATGAGCTTATATATATATACACACACACACATATCTGAAGTAACATTTTATCTCATTTCTTCTCTCATAATTTTTGGTTGGAACTAGTAACTCTATTCTTGCTAATTGTCAGAGGGCAACCAGTAGAGGCTTACTATGGATTTAAGGAGGGATAAAATATAGGTTAGCACTAACAGCCTTACCATACCCCTTTACCTGAATTCTTTTTCCAAAGCATTTTCATTCTGATGACATCAGAAAATACCATTGAGGAACCATTGTGTCTTTGAGATGTTTGCAAGTAAAGAGAATCTGTTCATGACAGAATTGATTAATGAGAAACAGGAGATAAAAGAGAAGGAAGTCATTTGAGAAAGCAGGCGATAGAATTCCCTTCAGAGTACATAGTCCAACACCTTCAAACTGCCTAATCCTTTACCCTGAGGTACTTTCTCAATAACTTAGGTAGCTTTATCTGTTACAAATAATACCCTCCCAAGTGTATCAACACAGTGAAGCTTTTTAAAAATTCATCCAAAAATGCATCCAATGCAGACTTTATTAATCAGGAGGTGGCTTTCCTCCATATATAATTTTCAGACCCTGGGTTCCCTACTGTTATGTGCTCCATCATCCCCCTAAGATCTTCAAGTCTTTTACATCCAGAAGGAAAAGAGAGAAATTAAAGGTCAGGCTTGCTGCTTAAGAACCTTGCCCAGAAGAGACACACATTATTTCCACTGAATGGTTGTTCAGTCACTCATTCGTGTCTGACTCTTTGCGACCCTGTGGACTGCAGCCCGCCAGGCTTCCCTGTCCTGCACCCAGAGCTTGCTCAAACTCATGTCCATCGAGTCGGTGATGCCATCCAACCATCTCATCCTCTGTTGTCATCTCCTCCCGCCTTCAATCTTTCCCAGCATCAGAGTCTTTTCTAATGAGTCAGCTCTTTGCATCAGATGGCCAAAGCCCTGGAGCTTCCACTTCAGCTTCAGTCCTTCTAATGAATATTCAGGATTGATTTCCTTTAGGATTGACTGATATGATCTCCTTGCAGTCCAAGGGACTCTTAATGCAAAGGAGGGACTCAGTCCAAAGGAAGATCTCAATCCTTGCAGCCCAAGGGACTCTCAATGCAAAGAAGGGTCTCAATCCAAGTGCAAAGGAGGCTGGGAAATGTAGTCTCTAGCTGGGCAGCCACTTTCTAGCAACAACTCAATCCTGAAGAAGTGTTAGCATATTGTTAGGCATCTCTGCCACACATCCCAAACACAAATTTACATACTTGTTATCTGTTATTTAATATTATATATCAATAGTGAATGTATTGTCAAGTCACATTTTTTTTCTTTTTTTTTAATTTATTTTTATTTTTTTTTTCACGTGCACCCCAATGTTCATCGCAGCACTGTTTATAATAGCCAGGACATGGAAGCAACCTAGATGCCCATCAGCAGACGAATGGATGAGGAAGCTGTGGTACATATACACCATGGAATATTACTCAGCCATTAAAAAGAATTCATTTGAATCAGTTCTAATGAGATGGGTGAAACTGGAGCCCATTATACAGAGCGAAGTAAGCCAGAAAGATAAAGACCATTACAGTATGTCAATTCACATTTTAACATACAAAAATACATTAGGATCTGTGGAAGGTCTACCCCCAAATCAACTTCGTCCTTGAAGAGCTCTCTTTCTAAGGGAGAATGACATGCTTAACACAGACGCAACTTTTCCCAAGGCAGTGTAGCCCAATGCAAAGAGGTGATGCAATGCTGCTGGCTGTTTGTCTAACTCACCTTGGGGTCCTGTTCAGACAATCGTACTCTCTTGAGGCTTCTGAGGGACCACAGCAAATAGTCTCACCAGTGTCTTTCAACTCTGTTTCAAAAGTGTTCCTTTCTTCGAATCTGACTTAATCTACAAATAATGCACAACAGTGCAAAAACATACAGTTCTCTGATTATCTCTATATTTGATTATTTGATGACTTAATAGTAATTCTTTAATTTTTTTAAACTGTGCTGGCTCTAAGCAAGTGGGATACTTTCTCCCACATTTGCATTGACTGGAAGTTTATAAGATGGCTCTCAGATGCTAAATCGTCTCCTACGGTAATTCACATGTGAAAACTTTGGAAACAGGGAGTGTGGGCTTATCCAACTTTTCACCTCCAGTTCCTGGTATAAAGAAGGCTCTCAGAAGAACTTCCCTGGATGTCTAGTGGTTAAGATCCTATACTTCCAATATGAAGAGCACAGGTTCGATCCTTGGTTGGGGAACTAAGATTCCACATGCCCCATGGCATGGCCAAACAATTAAAACAACAAATAATAAAATTTGGGGAAAAAAGAAGAAGGCTCTCAGATATGTTCATGAAAGTGTATTGAATAAATTCTTGTGAACATTTTGTTGAATTGGTGAGCTGCCATAAGTGAGGTTACTGTGGGGATGTGTGCAAGGTTCTTTCTAATTCAACATTTTTATTAATGTGTTGGGAGAAGATGCAGATCTCAAAACAGTCATAAAATTTTAAGATGATCCTAGCCTGGGAGGAGGACCAAACACCAGGGACACGAGAAATACAACCCAAAGAAGTTAGAACTCTCGACATTAAAAGAAACTTGGCCTTCGAAAATGTAAATGACTGAATATGGACGAAATGGTTTGAATTCTTTCCAGGCAGGGGAATAAAAGAAATCTGGAGTCTAAGAGTAATAACCATTTGCAAATGAGTTCTGTGTTTAATGTAATCCAACTGTAAGCAGAGCCAGAGTTGTCTTGGCCTGAATTTAGGGAGCTCATGTAATAAATGAACCAGGAAGAAAATTGTCTTTCTGTGCAGTACTGAAGATTTCTAAATTTAAAGTGTCCTAATTTCATCCAATATCACTAGAAATGAGGTAATATAGGAATTCAGGAACCACAGATATGAGTAGGAATAAGACCAATTATTAATAAAAGTTTTATACATTGAATAGATTGGATACTTATTACAGCTTCTTTTGGTATTTCACTGTCACAAATGTCTTAAACATTACCTCAAACACTGCCTATATAATCTGATTTAGTTCGTAGAACTACCTGTTAGATGGATATTTTATTTTCAAAGAGAAGAAGCTTAAAAAGTTCAGGAAATTTGTTTGTCCATCTGATTTGTTAAAACCAAAGTCACTCTGCTTTCAAATTCCACACTTAGATGAGAACAAAGAAAATAACAGTGCATCATATAGCTAAGAATGTTACAGAACATTTTCTTAACCAGCACAAACTATGCAGGTTTACTAGAGTAAGTGGCTTAATGGTAAAGAATCCATCTGCCAATACAGGAGACGCAGGTTCAATCCCTGGGTCAGGAAGATCCCCTGGAGGAGGAAATGGCAACCCACTCCAGTATTCTTCCCTGGGAAATCCCATGGACAGAGGAGCCTGGGGGGTAACAGTCCATGGGGTCGCAAAGAGTCCGACACGACCTAGAAACTAAACGATGACAGCAAGGACATGATGAAACTACACTGTATGTTATGCTATGACGGCCTCCTCTCTGGACACAGGAAACCTCTCCCTGTGTCACACAGTCAGAGTCAGATTTAAGAGGATTCACTCCCACTGAGCCTATTTCCCATCTCAAACACAAAAGGTCTTTCTACCTACTTGCCCTGCTAGGATGGGAGGGAAATAGCACAAAATATGGGTTCCCCCATCAAACTGACAGTGGTTCTATCCATGTTCTTCCACTTGTTGGCTCCACTAGCTGTCTTGTTGCTCAGACAGATTGATCTATCTCTTTGGGCTCACTTTCTTCAATAAAACATGGTTAATAGCACCTATGTCTTAGAATGGTTAGTAAGAGTGAAATGAGATAATGCCTGGAACATGGAGTGCTCAGAAAACAGGAGTTGTTATTATTGATTGACTGATGGGTATTACGCATAATTCTACAGGCCAATACCAATGCCTCCATTTGGAAATAAAATTGGGGGTTTCATATAGCAGGGCGGCAAAGGTGCCAGGCACCACTCCACAGCACAGTCCACACTGTGTGGTTCATCTTTACCTCCTTCCTCTGTCCCCTTTCTCTCCTCCATTCTGTCCTTGCCTCTACCCCTCACACTTGGATTATTTACATATGAATACACTCATTTTAAAAAGTGTTTATTAGTATTTATTTATTAGGCTGCACCAGGTCTTAGTTGTAGCATACAAGATCTTTAGTAGTGGGATGCAAACTTTTAGCTGTGGCATATGGAATCTAGTTCCCAGAGCAGGGATCGAACCCAGATCCCCTGCATTGGGAGCATGGAGTCTTAGCCACTGGACCACCAGAGAAGTTCCTGAATCTACTCATAATTCACACCTTTCATCCACAAAGACAAGGAAAAATGCCTATGTAACTAAATAGTGTTTTACTAGCCATAAGAATTAAACCACTGCTTGATGCATAAAATTAGGAAACACCCTTAAACAACAAGTCTAAAGAAAAAACCCACCCCACCCTCAATTTTGCAAAAGAAAAATTAACAGATACAAAACAAAAATTTTACTCATTTCTTTTATATTTATGATGCAGATTCAAGAGTCAAGACACTGATTGATATATCAAATAGTCCTGATGGCTTTTAACCTAGAATGAAGTCTTCAGTAATCTAATAAGGAATGCACACAAGGCAGAAAGTAAAGTTTAACGGCTATTGAATTTTATCAAGCCTTAGGCGAAAACCACATTCAGATCAAAGGAGTTTTAAGGAAAAACAGGCTAAGAAAAGGGGCAGGAGGGATTATCTGTGAAGCTTTGGTAAATTCAAAACACCGTTATTGTTGTTGAGTTCTAAGTTGTGTCCGACTCTGCGACACCATGGACTGCAGCACACTAGGCTTCCCTGTCCTTCACCATCTCCCAGAGCTTGCTTGAACTCTTGTCCATTGAGTCGGTGATGCCATCCAGCCATGTCTTTCTCTGTTGTTCCCTTCTTCTTCTGCCTGCAATCAAACTCATGTCCATTGAGACGTTGATGCCATGCAACCATCTCATTCTTTCTTGCCCCCAAAACATTCTACTTTCTTTTAACAAACTATCAAAATCTTTAGCATTGCATACATAAATGAAATCAACACATAAGCAAGATGAACCACACAAACTCCTTATTTGCTTCACAAATGTTTTTGTGGCACTACTTTTTTTATATCCTTTGCAATACAATGAGTGAAATGTCTTCACTGAATGTTGGGATCTAGTAATGGAGGGGAGGAGAAATACAGTTTTGTTTTTTTTTTTTTTTTTTTAGAAATACAGTTTATAGCAAGACAGGAGCAGGGCAAACAGGCGTGTCAGCATGCACACACATAATCACTCATACTCAGGACTTAGTTTAGGTCAAATTGTTCACTCTCTATTTGGAAATGGTTGATTACACTCGCCTTTCCATTATCATAAAGAAATTCACTGCCTAATACACTAACAGACCAAGGTTAAAAAAAAGTCATGACGTGTGTCAATGGCAGTCATCAGAATGTTCTATCAAAGGTAGGAAGATGGTTTCGAGAGTCAGCCGTTAGTGCAAACTGATGAACACAAGAGATGGGGAATCTGAAGAACGTGGGATCAAAAAGTACTTTATGAGAAAAATGTGTTAAATCCATGTACACTAGATAAGGAAACTTCTGTATATTTGAGACTCTGGTTTATTATATTGCTTTATCACTCTTTCTTCTCTGGATGGCTTCAGATATAAATCTTCACTGATTAATTTTAAAGAGGCTTTGTCCTACAGGTCAGGACAGAATGACACCACTTAGGAAGCACTTAAGAAGTCTGTAAGAAGAGACACTATTCATCTGAAAATGGTCATACAGCTGGTGAATGAAGAGTATGTTCTATTAGGGCAGGTTGCAGAGATAAGTTTTTTTGTTTTGTTTTGTTTTGTTTTAGGCTACTATTTATACCATGCAAATTTAGTTAGAAATAAGAGAAAAAGAAAAAAGAGATTATGCCCAATTCACCTTAGCTTTTCCTGTAAGACTAGTCCTAATCTAAATTATTTACTTATGTATTTATGTATTCATGTATTGATTTGTGAGTGCATTGGGTCTACGTTGCTGTCGGTGGACTTTCTCTAGTTGTGGTGAGCAAGGCCTTCTCTTCCCTGTGGTTCGAGGGCTTCTTATTGTGGTGGCTTCGCTTCTCTTGCTGCGCGGCACAGGCTCTAGGTGAGTGAGTTTCAGTCGTTGTGGCACACAGGCTTAGTTGCCCTATGGCTTGCGGGATCTTCCCAGACCAGGGATGGTACCTGTGTCCCCTGCATTTCAAAGTAGATTCTTAACCACTGGACCACCAAGAAAGCCTCTAATCCACATTATTTTTTAACAATCCTGCTCTCAGGCACTACATTCTAGGGACTAACGTGAAGCTTTCCCATTGCAATTTTGCTGTACTTCGAATGATTGAGAAAAAATTTGCCAAGTATGTTACACAAAACTTCTCTAGAAACAAAATGGGATAGAGATATTTTTAGTAATAATATCATGATTTCTTTTGGTAAATGCAAACAAATAAGCCTAATATCATGATAAGATATTCAGAGATGGGACAATTTATTTCTAGAATCAATTTCAGTAGGTTAAGATATAGTATGAAATTGCCATTGTGGTAGAAATAGTAGGTCTCCCACCACTATTCGAATGTTGATGCATCTGGTGGGTCTATTCTTTTTGCTTGTTAATGTGAGATAAATTTGTTGGCAGCTTTAAAATTTCCAACTTAACTCAAGCATTACCATTAGTTCTCTAGGAGAGACTACAGTCATAGTTTTTCTTCATTCAATCATCATTTGTTCACTCGTAAAGTTTTGCATTCATATACTTATGCTTTCTCCCTAGATATCTTTAGACATTTATTATTTGCATAGTACTTCTCAGCAATAGGGGGATTTTAAGATAATTAAATCAAGATGTCTAAGAGCTCATCCCTCATAAACTGATAGGAAGACACACACGGTTGCCATGTTCTGTGACCCAAGACTCAGTAAGTTTCTTAGATAGATGTCAGGAAATACTATGACATGGAAAATTCCACCATGGACTACCAGGCTAACCATGAAAATGTCCTTGAGAGTAATGGTGTTTCTTTTCTTAAAAAAAAAAGTGAAAGTGAAAGTCATTCAGTCATGTCCGACTCTTTGCGACCACATGGACTATAAAGTCCATGGAATTCTCCAGGCCGGAATACTGGAGTGGGTAGCCTTTCCCTTCTTCAGCAGATCTTCCCGACCCAGGAATCTAACCGGGATCTCCTGCACTGCAGGTGGATTCTTTACCAACTGAGCTATCAGGGAATATGAATACTTGCTTCAAGGTTACAAACCAAAATCACATTGAAGTTGGCCCATACTTGCACAGATCACTAAATTTCTTGTCCCAAACCACCAAGAACTCTGCATCATCACTGATTCTCTTTGTGTCCAGGCTTGTGGTTCAACTGGAATACCCAATTTTCTCACATCCCAGTGTGGGCAGTGCCTCAACTAATTCCATGTCTCTAAAAGTGAGACATGGGCTTCCTGGTGGCTCAGAGATAAAGAATCCACCTGCAATTCAGGAAACACAGGAGAAAGGGATTTGATCCCTGGGTTGGGAGGATCCCCTGGAGAAGGGCATGACAACCTATTCCAGTATTCTTGCCTGAAAAATCCTATGGACAGAAGAACCTGGCAGGCTACAGTCCACAGGGCCACAAAGAGTCAGCACATGACTGAAGCAACTCAGCATGAGCAAAAGTGAGACCAAACACTTGAGACACTAATGAAAATAAAAAAGAAAACGGGAAACAGATAAGAATCACTAAATAACCCTATTAGATTATAACTGAAGTAAATTCTATAGGAAAACATGAGCTTATATATTTTTATCAGTAATTGATTTCTCAAGTTTTAAATTTCAAAAATTATTTTCTAGATTTGGTTCAGAGACTCATTTGCTCTCCACATTCTCCGATCGAACTCATGAGCATTTGTCTGCAATATAAATGAGTATATCTATGAATTGCTATTCCTTCAATAGAGACTCTTGGATTTGGTTCATCTTGAGATACCGCATTTTTATCAAAGACCAGAAAAATCCCTGGAAATTGCCATACTGTCTGAAACAAGCCAAGAGTTATTATCATTATTCATCTGCTCTGAAACTAAATGTCATTCTATTAAAACTTCCTATATATTAGCACATAAAATATGGCAGTCTTAAAGTACTCTATTCAACAGAGATTTTGATACCTTCTTTCCCTTAAGAATCTCAGAATCTTATGGGAAAAAAATCAATCAGATAACTGATTTTCCCAGTGACCTTATTTTAATTTCTGATGAAAGTCCAATTTATTGACAGTTGTGGCTGTCAAGGAGTTTTAAAATCAGTTAAAATTAAGTTTACTTGTGACATAAAACTCTAAATTATAGTGGCTTAGTACATAAAATAGAAGATCATTTTTTTTTGTCTTATGTAATAAAGCCCAACATTACAATGCAGGACTGGTATGGTAGTTCTATGTTGTCACTAATGTAGGCTTCTTCCATCTTATTCTCTGACCCTCTTAGCCTAGGACCACAAATCTAAAGGATAAAATGTCTGCACTAGCTCTTGCCATTTTATCTGCATTCCAGGTAGTAAGGCCCACTCCAGTACTCTTGCCTGGAAAATCTCATGGACAGAGGAGCTGGTAGGCTGCAGTCCATGGGGTCAAGAAGAGTCGGACAGGACTGAGCGACTTCCCTTTCATGCATTGGAAAAGGAAATGGCAACCCACTCCAGTGTTCTTGCCTGGAGAATTCCAGGGATGAGGGAGCCTGGTGGGCTGCCATCTATGGGGTAGAACAGAGTCGGACATGACTGAAGCGACTTACCAGCAGCAGCAGCAGGTAGTAAGAAGAACTCAAAGGGACCAGAGAGGGTGTGTCTGATTCCCTCTTTAAATTTCAATAATCTCACTTGCTTTGCATTGGCTAAATCTTAGTTAGATGACCACTTCTTGCCACAACTGATGCTGGGAAATGTTGTTCACTGGCAGAGCAATTTACTGTGCTGATTTTTTTTTTCCTCCTCTATGCTAAGAGAGGAGAAGAATGGATGTGAGAGAAAGTAATGGGAATGTGGATGATTCTGTTACTGCCCTCTTTCACTGATGCTCTCCTATTGTTTAAAAGTACAGTAGTCACTATGCTACGTGTTAGTTGCTCAATTGTGTCCAACTCTTTGTGGCTCCATGGACTATAGCTCACCAAGCTCCTTGGTCCATGGGATTCTCTAGGCAAGGATACTAGAGTGGATTGCCATTCTCCTCTCCAGGAGATCTCCCCAACCCAGGATAACTTTAAAGAAATCAGAGCAGATAGAAGTGCAGTAGCCAAAATTTCTTTGTGGCTTTTTGATTGGAAAAGTCTAATAATGGTCCTCATACTCAGAAAGAATTTTGTCTTTATTAAATAAAAAATTACCTTTTTTTAATTTGACACAAAGGTGTCACTGACTAGACAGTTTTGAGCAAATTAACAAAAGGATTCCTTCTTCTGGTGGATATAGATCCACACTAGAGCACTGGTTTCATGAGCCAAGTGGCAACTGGATTTTAGATCCCATTTGCCTCTACCTACCAGGCTCACAACCTACTCAACTGCACAAGGTGGCCCTGGCAGCAGTCTTATTCACCCACAACTGGATGAAATAAAATAGTCAATCACACGGTTTTGTATTCATCCAACTCTGTCAAGCGCTGTCTGCCTCAGGGTTACTGGATGACTTCGCCACCATGGAGGACACTGCTAGAAATGAGGACTCAGTGGATGAGAATCACCTGGCTTTGTTCTGTTCTTTCCTTCACTTCAGTGTTGCTTTATTCCTCTTTCGCCATCATTTATCCCCATAAAACTCATGCCCCATAATGTGAGTTTATTGTTTGCATATATTCTGTGTCCTTTACATCTCTCAAATATGTCCTATTCTCCCCAACTCCACCCACCTGTCTAGAAAAAGGCAACAGAGAATTCTCTGGCTCACGTTAATGGTATTAAGGTTGAGAAGCTCTGGTTAGGGTCTTACCTGGACTGCCGCAACAGATTTCTACCTGGACTCCATGCCTGTAAGAACTCTTCAGTCAGAGCAACCTATGATGTCATCAGAGTAATCTTTCTAAACACAAGTCCATTCTCATAATGACATTTATCCGCTTGAAATCTTAGAGTGATTCCTTAATATCAACATCAAGCTCTTTAAAGAAGTATTCTGGGTACTTAATACTAAGCTTCTCTGCTCAGAGCCTTCCCCAGAGTCCTAATCTCACTTGGGTCTCCCCACATGCTATACTGCTGGCTATCACCTCCTGGTTCAGGAGAACCTCACTGCTTCCTCTCACTGACTCAGCTAACTTCTACTTGTCCGTGTCGCCCGCTCTCGGAATCTTTCTTCCCAGCCTGAACTAAACCTGCTGAGCTGTCCATTTTGGAGGAGGTCTGATTTAAGGAACCCAGTTTAGCATTAGTGGAGTGACATCCTAGTGCCAAAACTGAAGTTCTTGCTTCTTGCCTTGCTGCTGACATATTGCTCATTACATAAATTAACCACTGAAAATTTATGTCAGCCTTTCGAAAAGTGAATTCATTGTCACAAAAGTTGTGGTTGGGAAGATGTGGCGATAGTTTAATGTCTCATTAAGATTCAGAACTGCTGGCATTAAATAAAGAGAAACATACTGAAAGGAAAGTGCTGCAGTCCATTCAGGTGAGTGAAAGGAGCTGAAGAAAGTTCTCTGTAGGTTCCAAGGAAGTAGGAGAAAATTCTAGTAACTCTGTTCTTGACGCAGCATGCCTGTAAGCCTCTGATTGGCTTCCGATCACTATTCAAATTTAAGCTTTCTGACTGCTCTGTAGGCTATATACAGAAAAGGTGGTTTTCTCTACTGTTGTTGTTTAGTTACTAAGCTATGTACAACTATTTGCAATCCCAGAGACTGTAGCCTACCATGTCCATGGGATTTCCCAGGCAAGAACACTGAAGTGGGTTGCCATTTCCTTCTCCAGGCTACCTTACTGATCCAGGGATCAAACCCAAGCCTCCTGAACTTCAGGTGGATTCTTTACCACTGAGCCACCCAGGAAGGCCCTTCTCTATATGACCTTACTCAGAGTTAGGTATTAGACATAGGAAGGCTCTCAGGGGTCATCGAATGTAAGAGCATAGAGACCAGACCCTGGGGTGGCTGGGATGTGTGTGCACGCTCAGTCCTTCAGTCCTTCCTGACTCTTTGTGACCCCACGAACTCTGGCCCACCAGGCTCCTCTGTCCATGGGATTGTCCAGACAAGAATACCGGAGTGGGTTGCCACTTCCTATTCCAGGGGATCTCCCCAACCCAGGGATGGAATCTGCATCTCAGGCACCTCCTGCATCGGCAGGTGGGTTCTTTACCACTGAGCCACCTGGCAAGTCCAGCTGCAATGTGCAGCATGATTTACCACTGCTGTTGAATTGTGTCTTCAGATCCTCATAGTAACTGCCTGAACAATTAAGGGAGGGGATTATGTTCTGTTTTTGTTGAGGCTTGTCCAGAATCACAGACTGATTCAATTCCTTTGTTTTCTGTGTCCTGGTTGAGTTGCTCTTTTACTGTCTCTCATATGGCTTCTCTAAACTAGACTTTATCACACCCTTAATTCTGTTTCTAAAATATATCCATCTCCTAGACTCCACCATTTGGTGTCCCAAGCAAATAGCTGCCCTATTTTTTACTAAAGTCTTAGAACCTCCTTGGGCCTATTTAGTACTGAAATATCTTGTAGCCTTCCACTTGCCTGGTGTGACTATCCTGAGACTCCCACTTAGGTTCTGGTCCAAAGAGCCTTGAACCTGTTTCATTCAGAGGGGCTTTAAAACAATCTGCTTTTCTGCAGGCTGAGGTATGCATCTTACTACCTTGCTATGAAAGGCAGCTGGCTATTGCCTAGGTGGTATGCAAGGACTTCTGGGACATGATGGGCCTTCTGTAGCCAATGTCATCCTAGTCTAGAGATTTAAGGCATTTGGCAAAACACAAGCCTTCAGAATACAAGATCTCCTGGAGGAGCCAGGAGACAGGACTCACAGAGATGTCCCAGGAGACACATTTCCCTAAAGAAAAAAATTATATTCTCCCTTTTTCTTTAGCAGAACCTTCCAGAATATTTCCTAAGCATCATTTTTTTAAACCAAATAATATGTTGGAAGAATTATTTCCCTGGAAGAACTCAAAATTGTCCAGAGAATGGGAACAAATGAAAACATGAAAGGAGTAATTTGGTTAGTGATAACAGGCCTGATGACAAACTTTGTAAACTCTGACTTCTGGGTGTGAGAATTTACACTGTGTTTTCACTTGTCTTGTGATGCTCTGACTGGCCCCTAGGCCCTGGCCTTGAAATGAAAGAAGGCAAATGCATACTCAGAAATCTCCCCTTGCATTACACCCAAGCAGAGAATGCAAACAGTTTCTCCTTGTCAACATGGTCTGTCCCATCTCTCTTCAGATACCACCTTGTACCGACTTGACCAGGAGGAACCCTCTCAAGCAGCCACAAACCTGCTGGCCCATATACTACACATCATCATAATGACAGAAAAACTGTAAATTCAAGGATTTAGTGAAGACTTATAAAGATTTTCCTATATCTTTGGAGAAATTGTAGGTGACTATATCTAAATTACAATAAATAGTTATGGATTGAATTAATATACTGTTTCTCCTACACTGAAACTAGTGGGGGGAAAAGACACCTTGGAATGTTATATCCAGGGGCTCCCCATTGAACAGAATCCCAAGAACAGATAGCACACTAGCAATATGACAAATTCTTCATGCAGGTTGAAGCAGAAAAATACTAATTCAAGAAACAGTATGGAAACAAACAGGAAGAGGAGGGGAAGTTGGTGGGTTGGATTGACTATAGAACTAGAGATAGGAGGATTATATATGCTCTGAAGTTGCTCCCAAGATAGATCCTGTATTCCAGAACATGAAGGTTGGCTGTAGCATCAGCTCCTGGGCTTTTTCTAAATCAGGATGGAGTTGTAAATAAGGTTACTCTTTTCTCAACACCATCAGTTCCAGTCAGAAAACTTTACTAAGATCATAGGATGCTCTGAAATCTCCATACTCTTCCAGTCAGAGGGCCATGAGCGATCCACTGAGTAATCCAATATTCTTACTGTGAGTCAGATATTGCCTTTCTGTTTCTGATCTGTTCAGGGGGCAGAATAAAGCTGTCCAGAAATTTTTAAAACAGATCATAGCACATATACACTTCATAAGATGAGAGATGTTCTAGGACCTCCCTTGTTGACCTACTTGGGTATCCCTGCCTTTGTTGATTTCACAGAGGCATGATTTATTTCAACTACAACCAAAGGTGCAAAACATTGCTTTAATTTTTATCTCTTAATCAAATGCTAAAGGATTTTATATCCATCATGTAGAAAGCAACTGGTATATCATGATGGTTTAGATTTAGAGAAGGGAAAATTATGAATTTAGTTTTTTATATACTTTATTATAAAGAATTTAGTTTTTATAGAGTACATCTATGTTCACTTTGCAAAAGCGTCAACTTATGAATAGATGGATGGATGAACAGAGAATATATGAATACATTCAAATGTAGTAACATTTAATTCCTCCAAAGCTATAGGAAATTTTTAGTTGCAAACCTTTACTAAGTTTTCTAATTTTACTTTCTCACTGTCATTCTGGATACTGGAAAATGTATATTTATTGGCACAGTATTATTATAAAAACCCATTATCACTGATGACCCATTTTGTTGTAAACAGTTATGTATAAGAAGTATAATCAGTCCACAAAAATTACACTTGCTTGGAGAGAAAAAGGGGAAGAAAAGTGTTATCTTTCTATTTGAAACCTAGCACATACCACAAGGATGATTCTAAATAAGCTAAACAATTTGTCCTTAAAAAATTTCATAGTATTTTTTTAGGAAGACATCTTTTTTTTTTCCAGAAATTAGAAGAAGCAGGATAATAATAACAGCAAATTTCAAAATTTAGGTTACAGTATTCATTCATTTCCTATATTACCTGTCTAATTAACTAAGACCAGAATCAAGAGTACATAGTGACAATAAAAAAGGAAGGATGAAAAGGAAGAAGAGGAAACCCTGTTACAAGCTACAGCATGGATGAACCTTGAGGACCTTATGTGAAACGAAGTCAGCCAGTAAACAAATGATAAATATTGCATAATTTCACTTATATTAACTATCTAAAGTCAAATCCATAGAAACAAAATGTGGAATGATGCTTATCAGACACTAGGGAATAGAGAAAAGGAGAGTATGGTTTAATTGGTACAGAGTTTCTGGCAAGTTGAAAGGTTTTGGAGATCTATTTTGTAACAGTGTCAATAAACATAACACCACTAAACTATTTTAAAAAGGTTAAAATGGAAAATTCTATGGTATCTTTTTTATTAAAGTATAGCTAATTCACAATATTGTGTTAGTTTTAAGTATATAGCAGTGATTCATTGTACATAAATACATAATATATATATATATTTTTTTTCAGATTCTTTTCCATTATAGGTTATGATAAGATATTAAGTGTAAATCCCCGTGCTATACAGTAGGTCCTTGATGTTTACCTATTTTATTATTTTTTAATATTTTGGCTATACCTCAGAGTATGTGGGATCTTAGTTCCCTGACCAGGGATCTAACCCATGCCTCTGCATTGGGAGCGTGGAGTCCACTAACCACTAAACCCCCAGGGATGTCCCTTATTTACTTATTTTATATATCGTAGTGTATATATGTTAATTCCTAACTCATAATTTGTTTAATATTTTCTTACCACAATAAAGATATGTTATTAAGCCCAGTCCACACTCAAGGCCTACCTTCTAAAAGAAGTGTAAAGAGTTTGTCGACGCATTTTTAAACCATGAAAACATGTTTTATACTTTGTCTTCAAGAACATTTCAGATATATGCTCAAGTACACCAACCTACCTTAAAACTGACCGTCAAAAAGTTGAATTTAAAATTAATTTTATAGCTTCTCTTTAAAACCAAGCTTGATTTCAAAGTAATTAAGTTAATTTAAAGAGCATCTTTCTCTGGGTAGCAAAAGTAATATTTAAGTGTTAATGATTTTTAAATGCTTCCATTGAAGTTAAAAAAGAAGAGAATTAACATGGAACTGTTTTTTAACCCAATAAATGCATTTTTAATTGATTTAATCTTATTTTAAGCCTCCAGGGAAAATATTTTATATATTTCAGGAAAGTGCATTCACTCACTTTAATTGGATTTGTCAAAAATAAGATGAAGGAAGAACAGAAACAAAATCAGGCTAAGTTGGAATGGGTGGGAAAGTAGATTTAACAGTGGCAGAAGTCAGTTGTAATAATTTGCCTGGCATTGGAGTAGATGCACAATGTATACATAAGACAAGGAGTCACAAAAGTCATGAAACCCATATTTAGAACAGATCAAGGCGGTAGGTTAGGCACAATGACAAAAGCTCTGATCTGAAGGACAATCTTCAGGCTAACCGTGTTGTCCTTGCTCCAGCTGACTGAATTCTCATCACATTCCTCCACATCCAATCATGCTCTCTTTTCTTTCATTCATTCAGTCAGCAAAGTTTTATTAAGTACTTAGTTTGTATCAGGCATTTTGTTAGATTCTGTGGATTCAAAGGCAAACCAAATAGACTCAACCCTTCAAGTAACTTACAGTTATATGAACAGGGCAAAAAAATAATCATGTATACAGTTCTGCAAAAACTATATACATAGGATACAGGATACTAGATATAGACTACTAGGTACACAGTAACAAAGAATTCATGCCTAGAGAAATGGGAAACACTTTTCCAGAGAAACTGAGCAATTCAGCCCTAGTGTTTGCAGAGAGAGAAGTCAAGGATGTTTAAGCTTCTCCTCTTTTCATGCCTAGTGCTAATCACTCAGTCATATCTGACTCTGTGACCTCATGGACTGTAGCCTGCCAGGCTCCTCTGTCCATGGGATTTTCCAGGCAAGAATACTGGAGCGGGTAGCCATTCCCTTCTCCAGGGGATCTTCTCAACCCAGGGCTTGAACTTGGGTCTCCCCCATTGCAGGCAGATTCTTTACTATCTAAGCCATCAGGGAAGCCCTACGCATTATCTAAAAACCTTCTGAGTTTCTCTATATCTTTAATTTCTCAACAATGGAGTGCTCTGAAGTTCAGTGCTCAGACCTCTTTTCTTTTTCATCTACACTCACTTTCTTAGTGATTTCATTCATTCTTGAGACCAAATATTATCCAAATGTTGCTATCTACTAAGTTATACCTCTTTCCTGATTTCAGATTTGTATATGAGTTGTGTACTTGACATCACCACTAAAATATCTAGTAATCCTCTCAAAATCTTAATATACCGCAAACTGAGATACTTACATGCAATTCCTCCCTCAATCCATTCTCCTTTTAAATCTTATCCATCTCAGTAAATAATTCCATTCTTCAAGATGCTCAGGTCAAGACTTTTGGAATTATCCTCTCTTACACACCCAGTACATTCATTAGTAAATACTGTCAGATCTACCATCACTATTTATGTAGAATCTGATCACTTCCCACCACTTCCACTGCTGCCACTGCTGAGTTCTATCATATCTCACCTGGGTGACTCCCATAGCCTCCTAACTGGCCTTGTCCTCTAACATCCACCCAAAGACGGTGGCCAAAAGATCCTGCTAAAATGTCATCCACTCTTCTGTTCAGAACATCCATGCTTCCATATCTCACTCAGAGGACAAGATCCTTACCATGACCTATACTTTCCTACAAAATCTCACCCATTTCTTCTCTGACTTCTCTCCTACAGACACCTGGTCATCTCCAACCCACTAGACAGTTCCTACCTTAGAGCCTTTTCACTGTCTTTTCTACTGCCTTGAATCTTTTTGCCCAGACACTGACTTGACTTATTTTCCTACCTCCTTCAAGTCTGTCTTGAAGTTCAGTTCCTTGGTAAGGCCTTTCTTTTGATCATTTTTAAATTAATACTACCCCCACCCCTAGTGACACTTGTCCACACACTTCTCTGCTTCACTCTATCCTGTAGTACTTAATTATCTAGTATTATGTACAGATCTATGGGCTATCCAGGTGGCACTAGTGGTAAAGATCCTGCCTGCCAATTCAGGAGATGTAAGAGACACAGGTCCAATCCATGGATCAGGAAGATCCCCTGTAGCAGGGTTTGGCAAACATACTCTAGTATTCTTGCCTAGAGAATCCCATAGATAGAAGATCCTGGTGGGCTATGGTCTTTAGGGTCACAAAGAGTCAGACACAACTGAAGAGACTTAGCAGCAGCAGCATGCACAAATGTATATCCATATCAATGCATATCAATATCTCGTCTCTCTTCCTCACTAGAGTGTTTTACCAGAGCAGGGATTTTTGTCTTTTTGACTATATCCCTGATGGAAAAGACAGTGCCTGGCACCTAAGTGTACAATTAATGCTTGTGGGTGAGTGACCTTTTCTGCTTTCCTGCTCATGTCCCAGTCAATTTCCTTCTCTTCAAGTCTGGTCCTCTGTTCTGACCCTGCCTGTCTTGTCCAGAACCTTGCTCTCCCAAGAATCTCTCCTACCCAGTGATCCTGTGACCCTGACTCTACTCAGTTTTCCCTTAGTATAAACAAGCAAGAAAAGAAAAATCTCTTTCTCCCCATTACCCTTTTAAGCAATCATTCTCTTTTCTTTCTGTTCAGTCACTGCCAAACCACCCAATAGATTTTTTTAAGGAAGAAAGAAATCTATAGTCTGTGCCCCTACTTCCTGCTCAATTATTTTTCCCTCACCGTCTAGCTCCTGACATCATCATAGTACTAAAATTGCTCTCTAAGGGTCACCATGATGTGCCAAACCCAGTAGCCTTTTGCATGGTTTTTAATTTTGTTTCATCCTGGATAAATGGATGTTGAGTTATCTTGAGTGTTCTGACCATCTGAAAAAATAAATTTTGAAAATAATTCATTCTAGTTCGCTTCCATTTGTAAGCCAAAATATGCCACCGAAATCCTTGAAGAGATCATTCTTCCTTGACTTCCATGAAGCATCTTTGTTCTCCTCTCAGCTCTCTGACCTTCTCTTCTTTTTACCTTCTGGATCCCTCTTGTTTTCTTTCTCCTAAATACAGGTGTTGCCCAAGCATCTGTTCTTGGCCTTTGTCATTTCTTTGTATCCTCTTTCTTGATAATCAGATATTCAAAGATTCTATTTAAAATCCTCCTAAATCAGTTTAATGAGAATAACTGACCTGTGATATCTGATTATCTTTGACTCCTAATAAAATTCCTCATCCTCAACCTCCACACCTAATCACCCTGGTCTACCTTCAGTAAGAATTCTATTAAATGAGCTTAACAAGAACTCTCTACCCATGATGTTGTTTCTTAGTAATTTTCCAGCCACCGAACTCCTCCCTCCACTTCTTGGCTATAAAGCCCCACTTATTCCTGCTAGAAATTGAACCCAGCTCTATGGTGAGGTTTCTTTTCCTGTACTGTCAGTCAGTTCAGTCGCTCAGTCATGTCTGACTCTTTGCGACCCCATGGACTGCAGCACACCAGGCCTCCCTGTCCATCACCAACTCCCGGAGTTTACTCAGACTCATGTCCATTAAGTTGGTGATGCCATCCAACCATCTCTTCCTCTGTCATCCCCTTCTCCTCCTGCCTTTTTTTTTTTTTTTTCTTCATAGAAGTTCACTTTATTTTTTTTTTTTTTTAATTTTTATTAGTTGGAGGCTAATTACTTTACATCATTACAGTAGTTTTTGTTATACATTGATATGAATTAGCCATGGAATTACATGTATTCCCCATCCCAGTCCCCCCTCCCACCTCCCTCTCCACCCAATCCCTCTGGGTCTTCCCAGTGCACCAGGCCCGAGCACTTGTCTCATGTACCCAACCTGAGCTGGTTATCCGTTTCACCCTAGATAATATACATGTTTCAATGCTGTTCTCCTGAAACATCCCACCCTCGCCTTCTCCCAGAGTCCACAAGTCTGTTCCATACATCTGAGCCTCTTTTTCTGTTTTGCATATAGGGTTATCGTTACCATCTTTCTAAAGTCCATATATATGTGTTAGTATACTGTATTGGTCTTTATCTTTCTGGCTTACTTCGCTCTGTATAATGGGCTCCAGTTTCATCCATCTCATTAGAACTGATTCAAATGAATTCTTTTTAATGGCTGAGTAATATTCCATGGTGTATATGTACCACAGCTTCCTCATCCATTCGTCTGCTGATGGGCATCTGGGTTGCTTCCATGTCCTGGCTATTATAAACAGTGCTGCGATGAACATTGGGGTGCATGTGTCTCTTTCAGATCTGGTTTCCTTGGTGTGTATGCCCAGAAGTGGGATTGCTGGGTCATATGGCAGTTCTATTTCCAGCTTTTTAAGAAATCTCCACACTGTTTTCCATAGTGGCTGTACTAATTTGCATTCCCACCAACAGTGTAAGAGGGTTCCCTTTTCTCCACACCCTCTCCAGCATTTATTGCTTGTAGACTTTTGGATAGCAGCCATCCTGACTGGCGTATAATGGTACCTCATTGTGGTTTTGATTTGCATTTCTCTGATAATGAGTGATGTTGAGCATCTTTTCATGTGTTTGTTAGCCATCTGTATGTCTTCCTTAATCTTTCCCAGTGTCAAGGTCTTTTCAAATGAGTCAGTTCTTCATATCAGGTGGCTAAAGTATTGGAGTTTCAGTTTCAACATCAGTCCTTCCAATGAATATTCAGGACTGGTTTCCTTTAGGATTGACTGGCTGGATCTCCTTGCAGTCCAAGGGACTCTAAAGAGTCTTCTCTAACACCACAGCTCAAAAGCATCAATTCTTCAGCACTCAGCTTTCTTTATAGTCCAACTCTCACATTCAAACATGGTTACTGGAAAAACCATAGCTTTGACTAGACAGACCTTTGTTTGCAAAGTAATATCTCTGCTTTTTAATATGCTGTCCAGGTTAGTCATACCTTTTCTTCCAAGGAGCAAGTGTCTTTTAATTTCATGGCTACAGTCACCATCAGCAGTGAGTTTGGAGCCCACCAAAAAAAGCCTCTCACTGTTTCCATTGCTTCCCCATCTATTTGCCATGAAGCGATGGGACTGGATGCCATGATCTTAGTTTTCTGAATATTGAGTTTTAGGCCAACTTTCTCACTCTCCTGTTTCACTTTCATCAAGAGGCTCTTTAGTTCTTCTTTGCTTTCTGCCATCAGGGTGGTGTCACCTGCATACCTGAATATTGTATATCCTGTTGTAACAGTTCCCAAATAAAATCTGCTCTTACTGCTTTAAACTACTGTCAAACACTGGTTCTCCTTAATAGTTTCCACCTTTTGGGAAGCATATCCATGCTGCTTATAATCATCCAAGTTTGTTGCTCAGTCACTAAGTCATGTCTGACTTTTTGCAACCTCTTGGACTGCAGTGTGCCATGCTTCCCTGTCCTTCACTGTCTCCTGGAATTAGCCCAAACTCATGTTCATTGAGTCAGTGATGCTGTCTAATCATCTCATCCTCTGTTGCCCCTTTCTCCTCTTGCCCTCTATCTTTCCAAGAATCAGGATCATTTCTAATACTAGTGTATGAAGTTCTAAATGATAAATCTCTAAGTGGAATGAACTGTAATTCACTTTCATTTTGGAAACAAAAACATGCCTCACAAGTCCATTAGGAGGCTGTCACAAAACGATTTGAATACTTTAAGTCTGGGGGCCAGTGGTTTGTGTGATAAGAATACAAAACCTCTAAACTGAACATGTATTCATCAAAACTTCTGAGCTATTCAATGCCATCCCCTATTTAAAAAAAATATCTGAGGATTCTGAGTAGAGTTTGGCTATTACTGAATTTGACTTCATGAGGTGAGAGAACAAGAAGGAAAGGCTAGAAGTTGAGTGAAGAAATGCACTAAATTTATCCATGGGACTTGCATGATGAACTTTACAGCAGGAAGAAAATGAATGGTCTCAATATAGAGACTCTGTAGCTCCTTTTACGTCTGGTGCTAGAAAAGCTGCTGTCTCCACATTTTCTACTCCTTTTCTTCAGCATAATGTGAGGTAGAAGGTCAGGGGACACACTTGTGGCCTCTAATGGCCAGATAATGGACCACAATAAAAGTTATGTGTCCCCAGCTGAAGGTGAAGACATATAATGGTTGACAAGATCCATTATCTAACTATTAGAACCTAGAGCAAAAGGAGACAATTATTAAATCAAAGGAAAAAATCCATTTCACTTATTCAAGAAAAAAATATTTTTTTCTTACATGTTGTACATTTTTCTACAAATACCACTCTTATCTCCAAATAATAATACCAATGGTAACCGCAGCTAATGTTTATTGAGCATTTACAGTATGCTTATTGCCATGGTAAAGAGCATAATCTGTGGAATCAGACTCCCCAGTTTCAAACCCTTGCTTTCAGAATTACTTAGAAGAAGTTAACCCTTCCATGTCTCAGTTTCCTGATATGTAAAATGATGATAACATTAGAACATGTGTCATATGATTACTAAGTATGACATATATTACGTGTCAAATAAATGCTAAGTATTATATTATTAATGATGCTGACATGATGTTATCATTGTTGACATGAATATATAGGAGTTATATTGTTTAAATCTCTTAATTAGTTCTATTTTATAAATAAATATCGAGGATAAAGTGAGGTATTTCATCTAAAAGTTTGTAAATAGTTTTTAAAAGTTTCATTGGCCTTGGAAAAGATACTGAAAAATATTTTGTTTATGTGCATTTTGATGGGTGAGAGGATTCACGGCTTCAAAATGTTTTCAGAAAACCTCTTGACCCTCAAAATTTTAAGAATCTGTAGTAAACTAAATTTCATGTATCATTTCACCTATCAATTGACATAGGGTGATTATAAAGCAAATGTATTTTTAAAGTTAGATCTTCTCTTTTGAATTATCTTTTTAAAAACTATAGGAAATCAAATAATAAAAAGCAATAACCAATATATATTCTGTGTGCTGAGGGTCAAAATAGACACATATAGGCCACAAAACAATTATCTATTTTCTGTCTTGTTCTTGAGACACCATTCAGTTTCAAAGGTGGAAAACCAAGGTCTTAGTGTCTTGGTAACTGTTCCTAGCAATCAATAAATACATCTTTAGCTATTTTATTTGGCCTTTGGGGACCCCTGAAATTTGAGTTGAGATTCCCATGAACATAACGGGATCATGATCTCAATATTCCCTTTTTAATGCACCGGGAAAAGGATCTACTCCCACCCTCATTGTCTCCCTTTAGGATATAGCTGTGCAAGGTCAGTCCCTGTTCAACTTATATGGGAATGTTGGAGACCCTAAACCACTTACAGTAGATTTGTGAACCAGGAAAATTTTTAAATTATTGTCATTAAAATTTTTTAAATGTATATCACTCATTTTCATTGAGAAAAATTATACATATATATATATATATATATATATAGAGAGAGAGAGAGAGAGAGAGCAATGGTTAACAGCACATACTTCAAGATGGATTCTAAGGGTTCAAATCCGTCTTACAAGCTATGCTGTGCAAATTACTAACTGTGCTGCTGCTGCTAAGTCGCATTAGCCGTGTCCGACCCTGTGTGACCCCATAGACGGCAGCCCACCAGGCTCCACCGTCCCTGGGATTCTCCAGGCAAGAACACTGGAGTGGGTTGCCATTTCCTTCTCCAATGCATGAAAGTGAAAAGTGAAAGTGAAGTCGCTCAGTCGTGTCCGACTCTTCTGGACCCCATGGACCACAGCCCACCAGGCTCCTCCATCCATGGGATTTTCCAGGCAAGAGGACTGGAGTGGGGTGCCATTGCCTTCTCCGACTAACTGTGCACCCGTGGACAAATTAATTTACCGATCTCTGTATCCGTTTTCTTACCTGTAAAATGGGGAGATACACAGTTTTCAGCTCATAAGATGATCGTATGAGGACTAGCGTAGAGCCCTGGTCACAATGCCCAGACCTAAGGGCTATTGTGCTTGTGCTCGGCTGCTAAGTCGGGTCTGGCTCTTTGCCTCGCCATGGACTCCAGAGTGTTGGGGTACCCTGTAACCTGTACCCGGCAGGGGATTTCCCAGGCAAGAAGAGTGGAGTGGGTTGCCATTTCCTTCTCCAGGGGATCATTTTGATCTAGGAAATATCAAGATTTTTGTCTACTGCACTGGCAGGCAGATTCCTTACCACTAAGCACCAGGGAGGCCCATAAGGACTTATAAGTATTGCTATTGTGTAATCTGCTTCTCGAGGATCAGGAAGAAAACACGGGTGCTAATCCAACTTTTACCTGTTGAATCAGGTTGTCTAAATTTAGACAAACCATTTACTTTCTGAGATGCGCCCCCACCCACCCTTTTTTAAACATATAGGAGATAATGGATTCCACAATGGTGTGTGAAATCGAGAATATTCTAGTGCTTTGCAAGTCGTTGGGCCTTGGACATATGTCAGGTTCAAATGTATTGATTCAAATTCATCTGCAAAATTTGTTGTGTTTTAAAAGTATTTTATATCAATTAAAAGTAACCTAGAGAAGCAAAATGCTTAATACAGAACCTGAAGAATTTTTAAACCTTATTTATACATACTTATGTGTGGCATAAGGAGAATGCAGTAAAGTTTTCTGAGAGACTTTGTGGTTAATCCTAGTTAAGACTTTTTCATGATTTAAGTTTCCTTAGGTTTGTGGGTGTTGGTTTTTTTTTTTTCTTTTTGGCTTTTCAATGATCCAGAATTCTGGTTCAAGGAAAGAACTGACCCCATTACTGACTCCTTCACATTTAGACAAGCTGAGAGGAGGTTATAGAATATTAATGGATTTTTTTGTTTCACAGCAATTTTTTTCAAGGTTCTGGGCTCTTCTTGCTGGTTTTAAACATTTTTTTGGGCCGAATTTTTACTGTTTTAATTTTGAAGCAACTTTTTAATAGTTAAGATGATTCTCACATTGGTTTGATATGCTTTATATTTTATTCTTGCTTGCCAGGAATTGAAGATTTACAAAATTAATGTGTATGAGCATGTGTTTGCTTAAGCCTTTTTGGCCATTTGTCATAATGAGCTGGAAATGCTTTCCTAATTTCACTGCATGTGTGCATGCTAAGTCATTTCAGTCAGGTCCGACTCTGCAAACATCTGCACCAAGGCCCACCAGGCTCTCCTGCCCACGGGATTCTCCAGGCAAAAATATTGGAGTGCATCACTGTGCCCTCCTCCAGGGGAACTTCTCGACCCAGGGACCAAATCCACTTCTCTTACATCTCATTCACTGGCCAGCAGATTCTTTACCTCTAGTGCCATCTGGGAAGCCCCAAACTCACTTCATAACCTTACTCTATTCAGGATCTCTACGGTCACTAAAAAAAACACTCTTCTTGTTTACACCTCCCCTTCGTTTGGTACGTAAAGGAATCTAGAAGCTGTCATTTGTTTTCATACCTCTACCTAGTATCACTTACCAATGTAACAAACTACCCTAATACTTAGTAGTTTAAAATAAGTCTATTATTTTTCACTATTCATGACTTGACTGGGTGAGTCCTCTTTTGGTGTTACCTAGGTGTATGCACATGGTTAGCATCAGCTGATGCATCAATGGGGGCTGATCTCAGCTGAGATCAGCTAGAGATGCTGGCTAGTTGGGCCACTCTCTCCATGGGACCTCTCATCCTTAGATTCTCCACAAGGTAGTCACTGGGAAAGTCCCAAGAAAGCAAAATGGAAACTATAGAAGCCTTGGTTCCTGGACTTACACAATGTCACTTCCACTTCATTCTACTGGTCCAAGTGTGTCCCAAATAAGGTCTGCCCTGATGTAAAAGTTGGTAAGATAAATTCTACCTCTTTATGGGAGAAACTTCAAGGAATTTATGGCCATATTTCATCTACCAGAATGGCTAGGGTTTTGTTTTTGTTTTTTAGTCAAGTGTTTCTATGTGAGAGTGTTGACAGAAATTTTGTCGGTGAACTTTCATCAGTGGTACTAGAGAAGGCCAGTAAAAGAGCTAAGGAAGGTCCAAATCACAGACAATACCCCATTGATTCTTATGTAGGTTCATTCCATGTTGTTTAATAACTCAAGAGAGATCAATTAGGCAGCTACTCTAATATGTACTGGTACTGTGCTAAGATTGAGAATCATAAGATTGTTGATCCTCATCCTGGATTGAACCATACCTTTTGAGAAAATGAGTCTCTCATGTCTTCTGGAGCTTATAGAAAATCAGTATCAATAGTGATGAATAATATTAAACACCCACTGTGTGCAAAAATAATGCTACTTCTGAGGATTCTCAAATAGTATGAGAATGAAGTAGCAAAAATAAAAGGATGGTGATCACGGTAAACCCTAGACCTTCAATCCCTTCAGTGTGATTGAAACTCAGGATTCTGGATGAGAAAGAGGAGGGCAGCAAGGACAAAAGGGAAAAAAAATGTGATAAACAATGGCCAAGGACTCAATCGTGGAGGAACTTAAAGGTTGTCCTACAAGTCTGGATTTTCTCCTGTAGGTGATGGGAATCTGTTGAAGAATTTTAGTCCTGAACAGAATTCTTAAGAAATCCTGTTAAGGATGACAAGATCAAATCAGTATTTTACTAGGACTCCTCTGACCTCAAAAAGAAAGATAAACTAGCTAAGGTAGAGTAGGGACAGAAAAAGTAGCTAGATTATTGCACTGATCTAAACATGCTGTTAATAGGATGAAAGCAGTGGCAGAAAGAATAGTGAAAAAGAGGCTGTCCACACCTTCAGCAGACATGTACTGAGCATCTACTAGGTACTGAGGGGTATGCCAAGTGCTGGGAATATTGTGACAGAGAACTGACCTTGAAACTATACCAAAAGGCCACTCAGAGACAGATGTGAAAAATCTTCAAGAGATTTGAGTAAAAAAAGCTAATTCATAACTGGATGTAGAAGTGACCAGAAGGGAAGATCCCAGAAATCCCAGGATGTGGTACTTTGATAAATAACTATTGAACTATTTAAATAGTAAGTACTAGCAAATCAAGAAAGAAGTACATTCTTTCATAGGTAAGCAAAAACTAAAGTTGAGAAATGAAGATCCAAAGGAGATTTTCAGAAGTATCAGCTTCAGTTGTATTTGCATATTGTCCTCAATTTTCAAAGATGCCGCTTTGAACAAGACTGTAGATCTGCATGGTACACGTGTGGCATTAGGTCTGAGAATCATTCCATCATTTTTCATCTTGTCTGTCCTTTGCAAAGTCAGCCTTATCTTCCTATGTGTGGTTTAATTGAACTTGACCCTGAGATTTGATGATTCTAATTCCCTGTGGCTCAATAATTGGGCCCCATGTGTGGTATGGGCAGGTTGCACTGGGCCTCCCACAGCTGCTGCTTATGTGAATGGATTAAATTAGAATGTCCAAGTACACTGCTTGCTCCTGATTTGATCCTGACTGTAAAGATACACTTTCAGCTAACTTCTATCTTTGAAGCCAACAACAGGAAAACAATCAATAATGGTAGCTCTTTCCCTCTCTGTTTACATGTTTGTATCATCAACTAAAAACTATTACACCCTTAGGAGGACCCATTATTATAGTCTGGATATCTATTTCATCTATTTTTAGCCTAAATAACTAATTCCTGGAACAATGATAAACCCATTACATATGATTAATACTCAGTGTTTGACATTAATCTGACTCCTAGCTTTTCATTAAGTCAATCAAGGAACCTTTATAGAGTTCATATCCCGTGCTCAGCAGTATAGGCCTTGAGTAAACAGCTTTGAGGAGGATAAGACATCATCATACACCACCATCAAAAGAAGAAATAGAGGGAAATAAATACTCGCTACATATCATTCATTCCCTCATTCATTCATTGAGTACCTATTCTATTTCAACTTTAGGAATACAAAAATAAGTAATATGACCCTCTACATGTTCACAGTTGGGTGGTCATCAAAGCAATTATGAGTGCTGTGTTTGTTACTTCACCTAGATTAGCTTCTTTAAGTCTCCCAGGAGCTCTTCATGTAGGTGTTATCACTCCTACCACAGAGGAGGAGATGGAGGCTTAAAAGACTTGTGAAAGGCCACACAAGCATCTAGGACTGAGTTAGCTTTAGGTATGTATAAGCCCAAAGCTTTCAGGCTTTCCTCAAAACATAGGCTCTTAGCATAATGTGTTAACTCGTAAGAAAATTACACCTCCGCCAATATTAATGATAATTAAAACATGATGATTTTCTCTTAATATTGCCCTTCCTTTCTTGACCACCTCTCACACTTCCTTTGTAGCTAAACTCGTGGAGAAGACAGCGCATATCATCAAATTATTTACCTCACATGTGTTTCAGCCATACTAGTGTCCTGATGTTTGAAGCACCCCCATAGCAGACACATATACAACCATATCGGCCCTGAGCCGATACAAAAATCACCTCTCTTACTCGAAAAGTGATCCTGCATTGTCAGCGAAATACACTCTTTCTAGTTCTTATTTTATATAACAGTAAGGAAGCAGTACTGTATGGTAAAGAGATTGTGTTTCAATGTTGGACTTCTCTGAGTTGGACTTCTCAGCAGAGCTTGGGTCTGTCACTATCTCTAACCTATGCCAGTTACTTAGGCTTTAGTTTATTCACATATAAAGCAGGAATGACATTATTTAACCCGAGGGGATTTTGTAAGCTAATAATCTGTTTTTGTTATGACAGCAAAATATACTTTTCAGGCACTCAATAAATATAATTATTTATCATCATCTTTATCTGCTGATTTGGTAGAGGTGGTAATCTCTTTCCTCTTTAAATTTTTTCCTCCCTAGGGTTGATCCAGGAGATTTCTTTCTACACATTTGCTCCTTTGTTGTTCCCCTCCTTCTTTTGTTTGTACTTGAAGTTCTAAAATATCCCAGGGTTCTGTTCTAGACTCAGTTCTCCTCTTATTCTAAATATTTACCAAGAGACAGGCCTATTCTTCCTGTGATGAATGTTACCTCCAGTTTGTGAATCTGTCTTTTCCTCTGGGACCTACATATCGAAATGCCTGCTGGCATCTCCAAGACAATGTGCTCTGAGCAACTCAAACTCAGAAGGCCCCAAACTGAATTTGAAACCACTCTTCTCCCAAAGTAGAGTTACCATATGATCTAGCAATCCCACTGCTGGGCATGTATCTGGAGAAAACTGTAATTCAAAAAGATACATGCACCCTAGTGCTCACAGCAGCACTATTTACAATAGCCACAATATGGAAGCAACCTAAATTTCCATTGAAAAATGAATGAATAAAGAAGATGTGGTAAATACACACACACACACACACAGACACACACACACACACACAAAACGGAATAAAGAAGACATGGTAAATATATATACACACACACAACACAACACAACACAGAATGGAATATTACTCAACTATAAAAAAGAAGGAAATAACACATTTTCAGCAACACTGATGGACCTAGAGACTACCATATTAAGTGAAGTGTCAAAGTATCACATGATATCACTTATATGTAGAATCTAAAATATGATGCAAATGAATTCATTTAAAAATCAGAAACACACTCACAGACATAGAAAACAAATCTGTGGTTACCGAAGTGGAAAAGGGCGGAGGGATAAATTAGGAGTTTGGGATTAGCAGATACAAACTACGATATATAAAATAGATAAACAACAAGGACTTACTGTATAGCACAGGGAAGTATATTCAGTATTTCTTAATAACTTATAAAGAAAAGGATTTAAAAAAAAAGAAATAATTCCTCTCTTTCCTTCCCAGGATTATTCTCTCCTGTATCCCTTACCATCACTAAGAGGCTTCACCCCTTATCCAGTTACTGAAACCAGAAATCTGGGTAGCAGATTACCAGCCCCAAGTACAACTGATAATCAAGTACTATTGTTATTTCTCCTTAACATCTGTCTTCTGTTCCTCACTGTTCATACTGGTATTGCCCTGACTCAGATCCACATTGCTTTTCCCATCTCCTAAACTTTCAACTGGTTTTCCCATTTCCAGGGAAACAATTCCTCAAACAATTCATTCTACGTTATAATGCCAGAAAAACCTTTCTGAATTGTCCATGGTACACTTTTATTTGTTTGAAATATATATGTTATGATCCTACAACCAAGTGAGGGACACAGAGCAAAACAAAACAGGGATATGAAAGAAGAACCATATAAATTCAGACAGATTTAGCCAATATAATGCCCAAATGTGCACCAAGAGTTACAATTTCCTGCCTTCCACCCATGTTCATGACTTTCATAATCCCTGGGACTATGAAGTTGATGGATTTGAGTTTGAGCAAGCTCTGGGAGTTGGTAATGGACAGGGAGGCCTGGCGTGCTGCAGTCTACGGGGTCACAAAGAGTCAGACACTATTGAGCGAGTGAACTGTACTCCTATAATTTAGCCATGTTATATGATACAATTGATTTTAAGAAAAAGAGATTATTTCGATCTGACCTAATCACAAGAGCCCTTAAAAAGCAGAGAGTTTTCATAAACACAGAGAAAATTCTATCTTCCACAACAATAGCAACAACAAAACAATAAAATCTTGTTTCATTTACTAAAAAGAAAAGTAGAGAGCCTTCTCCGACTGACTGCAGAAGACGAAGTGAGAGATTCAAAGCATAAGAATGAGTTCATGTGTTATTACTGGCTTGAAGATGGAGGAGGCCATGTCAAGGAATGACAGCAACACCTAGAGTCTCAGAATAGCTGCAAACTGATAGCAAGGAAAGATGCTGGGACCTTAGTCCTACAAAGAAACTGAATTCTGCCAACAACAGGAATGAACTTGTAAGTAGATTTTTTCCCTAGAGGCTCCACAAAGGAACTTAGCTCTGCCAACATGTTGACTTTGGCCTTGTGAGCCTGAGCAGAGAATCCAGGCAGGCCATGCCCAGAATTACAACCTACAGAAATATGAGTCAAAAAATGGTTGTTTTTAAGCCTAGAAGTCTATGGAAATTTGTTATGCAACAATAGAAAATGAACATATAGAGTAACTGAAAGAATGCAGGGATGGTTGCTGGATAGATAGATGAATGTCGAATGAGTGAATGGACCATTCAGTCTCAACACCTTGTTTTGGGAACCTCATCCAGTGATGAGTATACAGTTGGCCCTTGATAAATCTTTGCTGGCTTATCATTATTTTTCATTTTGTGGCCACACCACATTGCTTGGGGCATCTTAGTCCTTGAGCAGCCACGCAACCATGCCCTTGGCAGTGAAAGTATGGAGCTCTAACCACTGAACAGTCAAGGAATTCTCATCTTTGTTGACTTAATGGTGAAGTGGAAAAGTGTGATGGACACAGAGAGCAGGGCGAAATTCTATGCCTTGAATGCTAGCATTCCATAAACAAAATGGGAGTGTGGCGTGAGAGGGGCAGAGTGATGGGAGATGAAGATAGAAAAATGGTGGGAGATGAAGATAGAAAAATGGGTAGGGCCTGGAATCCTGAGGGCCTTCTATCTGATCCTAAGAAACATTAATGCTTTACTTACATAGGCGCAAGACTGCTTTTTTAAATCCACGGCTGATTCATGTCAATGTATGACAAAAACCACTACAATATTGTAAAGTAAGTAGCCTCCAACTAATAAAAATAAATGGAAAAAAAAGAGAAAAAAAGAAAATTGAAAGATATTTAAAGTGTACAATGTGATGATTTGATATACATATACATTGGGAAATGATTCCCTCATCGAGTTAATGAACACATCCATCCCCCCTTTATTCACTTTTTCTTCCCTTTTGTTTTTGTGACAATTAAGTAAATAATATATGGAAAATGTTTAAAAACATATATGACACATAATAAGCACTCAAAACTTAAAAGGAGTAAGAATTAAAACATAAATTCTGTCATTTATAAAAGGGTTTCCTAGATGACACAGTGATAAAGAATGCAGGAGATATATGTTTGATTCCTGGGTCAGGAAGATCCCCTGGAGAAGGAAATTACAACACACTCCAGTATTCATGCCTGGAAAATCCCATGGAGGAGCCTCACGGGTTACAGTCTATGAGGTCGCCAAGAGTTGGACACAACTGAGCACACATGCACACATCACTTATAAAAGTTTGAAGTAAGCTGTGTCACAGTGTACTATTATTATCATTATTGTTGTTACTGCTGTTGCTGCTCTTGCCATTATGTAACTGGAGCTAACATTTGTTGAACATTTACTATATGTCTGGTATGATGAGAAGTGCTTTATGCCTTATTTTACTTCATAATTTAACCAAGATCATCCAGCCAAGAGAGAAATCCAATCACTTTGATTTCAAAATTTATGCCCTGTATGAGTTAGACTGTTTGTATCAAAACAGGAATACATGGAATGCAGTAAGGTTATATACAAACTTATGCTACAATAAGAACAACAACTCTTTTTAATACTTTTAAATATATGTATATATGTAATATATATTTATATTTGTTTAATATGTATGATGCTTAACGACAATTCCCAAATCTAGTGGCCATTAAAGTGAACTTCTACTTTATAATTAGAAAGCATAATATTTCTCATTACATAAAAATGTTCAAAATTCACAAGTATTAGATTTTTTTAAAAATCAGGAGACCAAATATACTACTCGCTCTCATATATTATAAGCCATGATGAAGGAAAAAGATTCTATTAATATAAGCTATAAAAATGAGGAATAAGCTAAAATCTAAACTCTAGTTTCCCAATGTGCTTATTTGTCCTACCATAGAGGTTAATCAGAGGAAGTTCTTTAGCTATGACTCTTGTATCATTTGTCTGACCCTTTATCCAGTGATGACTCTGATGATGCTATGCTTTATGCCTTCCTGTAGATACCACCAGGTTGGGCACTAAATCAATACAGAAATTAAACTGGCAATCCAGAACACATTGATTTATGAGGTTGCATTTCTCCTTTACGTTTCATAACATTTTTGAACATTCATAAATTAAACATAAAATCAATTTAAATTAAGAGTTAAGGGGCAGTAACCCTTAGGTAGATGTTCAGTGGTTTATTAGTTTTATGAAATTTATAAGAAATACTAAACTTTATACCGGTGTTATTATTATTTAATGTTTCTTACATACTAACAAGGTACCATCAATTCCTGTTTACCCAAGACCCAATTATCCAGTTTTTGAATTATATAGGCCTCCCAATTCTACAATTAAACCTTTGACCATTTATTTCATTCTAAATGTTGGCTCTTCAAGCAAAAAAATATTAAACACAAAAATCACTTTGTTGTATGTTGGAAGCTCTATTAAAACTTAGGAGCCACCTCCTTACTGTGCAATTATTCATTTGCAATTATCCAGGCTTTAAAAATCATACACTTAGACAACAAAACTGAAAAATGAGAGAACGTTATGAGGCAATCATGAGAAATACTCTGCACAGTGGGCCAATCATCAACTTATTTTCATTTTTATTCATTCATTTATTCAGTACTCATTTATTATATTTCTAATATGCACATGGCATTAGGAACAAAGTAGAGAAGAGAAAAATTTAGACATGGGTGGGCCTGTCTCCACAGAGCCCACATTCTAGCAAGGGAAACAGACATTTAACTCTAACATTAAACAGGAATATTCCATAGTGCTTATTGTGTGGGAACCACTATTCTAAGTATTCTCTGTATATTGCTTCATGTCATGCTGTTACCAACTTTAAGAGGTGAATACAGTCATTATTCCCATTTTACAGATGCTGGTACTGAGGCCAAAGAAGTTAAATAACTTGTCTAAATCCAACACCCAGGATGTGATGTGCCAGGATGTGGACCCAGGCAGTCTGGTGTCAATATGCAGGTGCTGTTTCTTGGTTATCCCGTCTCTCCAGTGGGAAGCATGTAATGAATGAGATGAAGTTGCTGATTATGACACGGCCATGACAGGGCACACGTGGTGCCCAGGAGATGAAGCAAGATTTTCTCAAGGAAATTACAATTGGGATAAGATCTAAAAGTTGAATGGACACGAACTAGGCAATGATGTGAGCAGAAAGGGATCTGCTGATTCAAGGACCCGACTCTGCAAAGGGGTTGAAAATGGGAAGAGCAGGGAAATGAGAGAAACAAAGGGAAGTTCAGAATGGCTGAAGTGTGGGCAGTCAGGGCTCTGGATCAGGATTACAGGAAGAAAGCCCTAGAAAATCTCTTTGGGTCTGGTACCTTTGGTTTTATTATCCAAATATTTAGATGGTCTTTATATCAGTGGATCTCAACCTTGAATACAATTAGAATCACCTGCTGCTTAGTCATTCGGTCATGTCAGAATCTTTGAGACCCCACAGACTGTAGCTTGCCAGGCTCCTCTGTCCTGTCCTCTGCCCTTGCCTGGGATTTTCCAGGCAAGAATACTGGAGTGGGTTGGCATTTCCTTCTCCAGGGGATCTTCCTGGCCCAGGGATCGAACCTGTGTGTCTTGCATCTCCTGCACTATCGGGCAGATTCTTTACCACTAGCGCCACCTGTGAAGCCCACTAGAATCACCAGGGGAGCTTTTATCACACATCATCACAGATGAATTACATCAGAACCTCTAAAGGAGAGACCCAGGTATCAACAGCTCCTCCCAAGGTGCTTCCATTGTACAACCAAGGTCGAGGAGCACTGTGAGATGGTTATCAATCAGACTATTGCCTGAATCAGTAGAAGCCTCTAGAACCAAATAGATAAACAATATTGTCAGGATGATGAACTTTGGGTTTGAATTTTCAGTGTGTTATTTGCTAAGGTGAACTAGAGAAATATCTGATGGGGACCAATATGAGCTGCAAAAACCTCAAACAAAGACAATGTTTGCAGTTTAACTTGGATGCAGAGTACACATCCTCTAGCTCTGCTAAGCTCATGCAAAAATGTCCTCACACCCAGACAAGAGGAATGAAGACAAGCCAAGGTCTTGAGACCAAGCACCCTCCCATTTTCCCCCTCCTCACTCTCTCCACCTCCTCCTATGCTTCCTCCTCTTTTCCCTCCTCCTTCTCCCCATTCTTCTCTTTTTTCTTTTTATCCTTCTTCCTGTTTTTTCTCCCACTGTCTCTCTCTCTGCCACCTGATAAATCTATAGTAGAATATTCTTAAGATAAGGGGAGGATTACATCTGTTTTGTGTGGCTTTTTTTTGGAAAAATTAATTAGAGAAGGGAAAAATGGATGTGAAATATCAGTATGGAGACTTTGTGTAGACAAATGAGAGATGACAGTAGCTTGGTAGCTTGGAGGAGAACCTAGTTGCAGTGAAAGAGGCAGAAGTTGAAAGAGAGTGAAGTTTGGCAACACGCATTAAAGATGCTAAAATGGAAGAAGAAAACAGATAAATGGCAGAAGAGATGAACACAGAGACATAAGAAATATACACTCTTGTCAACTATACCCATTATTTCTATTTTGCCTCCAAAAGTTATTATTACCTTCTTACATTTTTACAATGGGTGACTCATGAAATGACAGCATAAACACAGAAGGTACACCTAATTATGCATAGAAAATCAACTGGAAAAAAGTACTTCTACATGTTGATAGTGATTAACTCTGGGTGGGTGGTAAGTTTCACTGGTGATTCTAAGAAGAAAAATGGCAAGCACTTCTTGAGTTCCGTTGCAGGTAAATCCTGATTCCTTTACTTGCATTTTCCATTTAATCCTCAATTTTCAGGTTATGGAACTGGTTCTCAGAGCTGGTAGGTTAAACATAATATTGACTACCTGATCTATTTTTAAAAAACACTAAAATTAATACATTTTGAAATTCCAAACGCAAACACCAGTTTAATCGAGACATAAAAGTAGTAATAATGATGGTAAGAGCTGTTAGGCATGGACTGTGTGCTGAGTACTGTGTTAGATGTTCTACCCTATTAACTCATTAAATTCTTGCCACAAGTCATAGAGGCAAACACTCCAAATATCTCTATTTTACAAGTGAAAAAAGTATCTCTTAGGTTAACTGTGTTTTCCTTAGTCATATATCTATCTGACCCCAGAGACCGAAACTAAGGAGATCAACACAAGATTTAGTGGTCTAGAATTAGAGCTTCATCCTCCATCATGGAGACCCCATGGAGTCCAGACAAATGGAAATACACAGCATTACAGTCTCTAAAATGGTCAATATCTAATTTTACAGAGGAGCTTAAAATCTAGTATGACCCTAGTGTGACTTCAGTTCAGTTCAGCTGCACAGTCGTGTCCGACTCTCCACGACCCCATGGACTACAGCACGCCAGACGTCCCTGTCCATCACCAACCCCCAGAGCTTGTTCAAACTCAGGTCCATCGAGTTGGTGATGCCATCCAACATCTCATCCTCTGTCATTCACTTCTCTTCCTGCCTTCAATCTTTCCCAGCGTCAGGGTCTTTTCTAATAAGTTAGTTCTTCACATCAAGTGACCACAGTATTGGAGCTTCAGCTTCAACATCGGTCCTTCTAATGAATATTCAGGATTGATTTCCTTTAGGCCTAACTGGTTGGATTTCCTTGCAGTCCAAGGAACTCTCAAGAGTCTTCTCCAACACCACAGTTTGAAAGCATCAATTCTTCAACACTCAGCCTTCTTTATGGTCCAACTCTCACATCCATACATGACTACTGGAAAAACCATAGCTTTGACTAGACAGAATTTTGTCAGCAAAATAATGTCTCTGCTTTTTAATACGCTGTCTAGGTTGATCATAGCTTTCTTCAAGGAGCAAGAATCTTTTAATTTCATAGCTGCAGTTAGCATCTACAGTGATCTTGGATCCCAAGAAAATAAAGTCTGGCACTATTTCCATTGTTTGCCCTAAATATTTGTCATGAAGTGATGGGGCCAGATGCCATGATCCTAGTTTTTGAATGTTGAGTTTTAAGCCAGCTTTTTCACTCTCCTCTTTCACTTTCATCAAGAGGCTCTTTACTTCCTCTTCACTTTCTGCCATAAGGGTGGTGTCTTCTGCATATCAGAGGTTATTGATATTTCTCCCTGAAATCTTGATTCCAGCTTGTGCTTCATCCAGCCTGGCATTTTACATGAAGTATTATGCATATAACTTAAATAAGCAGGGTGACAACATACAGCCTTGACATACTCCTTTCCCAATTTTGAACCAGTTGGTTGTTCCATGTCCAGTTGTAACTGTTGCTTCTTGACCTACATACCAATTTCTCAGGAGGAAGCAAAGGTGGTCTGGTATTCCCTCTCTAGAAGAGGTTTCCAGAGTCTGTTGTGACCCACACAGTGAAAGACTTTAACTTAGTTAATGAAGCAGGAGATGTTTTTCTGGAATTCTCTTGCTTTGTCTATGATCCAGTGGATGTTTGGTTCCTGATCTCTGGTTCCTCTGCCTTTTCTAAATCCAGCTTGACTATCTGGGAGTTCATGGTTTATGTACTGTTAAAACCTGGCTTGGAGAATTTTGAGCATTACTTTGCTAGTGTGTGAGATGAGTGCAGTTGTGTGGTAGTTTGAACATTCTTTGGCATTTCCTTTCTTTGGGATTGGAATGAAAACTAACCTTTTCCAGTCCTGTGGCCTCTGCTGAATTTTCCGAAATTTGCTGGCATATTGAGTACAGCATTTTCACAGCATCATCTTTTAGGATTTGAAATAGCTCAGCTGGAATTCAATCACCTCCACTAGTTTTGTTTGTAGTGTTGCTTCCTAAGGCCCACTTGACTTAGCACTCCAAGATGTCTGGCTCTAAGTGACTGATCACACCATCGTGGTTATCTGAGGCATTAAGCTCTTTTTTGTACAGTTCTTCTGTGTATTCCTGCCACCTCTTAATATCTTCTGCTTCTGTTAGGTCCATGCCGTTTCTGTCCTTTATTGTGCCTGTCTTTGCATGAATGTTCCCTTGGTATCTCTAATTTTCTTGAAGAGGTCTCTAGTCTTTCCCATTCTATTATTTTCCTCTATTTCTTTGCATTGATCACTTAGGAAGGCTTTCTTATCTCTCCTTGCTATTCTTTGGAACTCTGTATTCAAATTGATATATTTTTCCTTTTCTCCTTTGCCTCTTGCTTCTCTTCTTTTCTCAGTTATTTGTAAGGCCTCCTCAGACAGCCATTTTGTCTTTTTGCATTTCTTTTTCTTGGGGATGGTTTTAATCATTGCCTCCTGTACAATGTTACAAACGTCTGTTCATAGTTCTTCAGGCACTCTGTTTATCAGATCTAACTCCTTAAATCTATTTGTCACTTCCACTGTATAATCATAAGGAATTTGATTTAGGTCATACCTGAATGGTCTAGTAGTTTTCCCTGGCTTTTTTCAATTTAAGTCTGAATTTTGCAATAAGGAGTTCATGATCTGAGCCATAGTCAGCTCCCTGTCTTGTTTTTGCTGACTGTATAGAGCTTTTCCATCTTCAGCTGCAAAGAATATAATCAGTCTGATTTTGGTATTGACTATCTGGTGATATCTATGTGTAGAGTCATCTCTTGTGTTGTTGGAAGAGAGTGCTTGCTATGACCAGCAGTGTTCTTTTGGTAAAACTCTGTTAGACTTTGTCCTGCTTCATTTTGTACTGCAAGGCCAAATTTGCCTGTTACTCCAGGTGTCTCTTGACTTCCTACTTTTGCATTCCATTCTTCTATGATGGAAAGGAAGGTCTATATAACTAGGTTCCAAACATTTTATCAACTCCTGTCAAAGAAGAAAAGGCCCATATATAAATTTGATTGAGGGCATATGTGGCATAATTTTGCTGAAAGTTGATTATGGCCATTTTAAGGCAAACATTTTTATTCAGTTCAGTTCAGTTCAGTCACTCAGTCATGTCCGACTCTTTGCGACCCCATGAATCACAGCACGCCAGGCCTCCCTGTCCAACACCAACTCCCGGAATTTACTCAAACTCATGTCCATCAAGTCGGTGATGCCATCCAGCCATCTCATCCACGGTTGTCCCCTTCTCCTCCTGCCCCGAATCCCTCCCAGGATCAGAGTCTTTTCCAATGAATCAACTCTTCACATGAGGTGGCCAAAGTACTGGAGTTTCAGCTTCAGCATCAGTCCTTCCATGAACACCCAGGACTGACCTCCTTTAGTATTACCCACCCCCTAACTCTACCAGACTCCCATTCATAACAATTGAATGTCAAGTGACTAAAACTAAATTCAAGTGGAACAAGGAACATGTTGAAACGGAGGAAAAGTTATCCATAGATAGATAACTAACCTTAAATGGGGCTTCCCAAGTGGTGCTAGTGGTAAAGATTTTGCCTGCTAAGGCAGGATACCTGAGAGATGGGGGCTCAATCCCTGGGGCAGGAAGATTCCCTGGAAGAGGGAATGGCTACCCACTCCAGTATTCTTGCCTGAAAAATTCCACGGACAGAGGAGCCTGGAGGGTTACAGTTCATGGGTCACAAGCAGTTGGACATGACTGAGCACTCATGCACAGAACCTTAAATATCCAAAGATTAAAGTAAAGGAACTCAAATGCACACTTGGGCTTTTGATTTTTTTGAGAACAGTATATGTGATCATTGATAAATTCTCGGTACCTAAGAAGAAGAATGTGCCTTTCTGAAATGTAATTTAAATGTGCAAAGGAATGTATGTATATTTCTCAAGTTTTAAAGTTGGATGATGTGATATTTGGAAGTCAGAATTTTTCCTTAGAATGTCAAATGCATTAAAAAGTGTTTGCTTTACTTAGGATTAGGCAAATGTAGAGAAGAAAATGTTCTTTCAACTGATTTTTTGAACAGATGGAGTTTAGTTAGGAAATTTAATACATTTTGAAATACATCAGAAACACTTAAGGAAGAGAACTTCATAAAACTCCATGGACATCACCTTGTTAGAACCCTGTGCTAATGACAGAATAAGGTGAAAAATAGAAAAGTTCAGGCAACAGTTTTCCTTTTTTTTTGATGGAAAGCCATTTTATTTGAATATTACAGTGTGTAGGTGTCAATCCCAAACTCCCAATCTATCCTTACCCTCGCATTCCCCCTTGGTAATCATAAGCTTGTCTCTAAGTCTGCGAGTCTATGTTTTGTAAATAAGTTCATTTGTATCATTGTTTTCAGATTTCACATATAAGCAATATGATATGATATTTGTCTTTCTTTGTTGGGCCTATTTCACTTAGTATGATAATCTCTAGGTCCCTCCATGTTGTTGCAAATGGCAGTATTTCATTCTTTATAATGACTGAGTAATACTCCACTGTATATATGTACCACATCTTCTTTATCCATTCATCTGTTGAAGGACATTTAGGTTGCTTCCATGTCTTGGCTATTGTAAACAGTGCTGCAGTGAGCATTGGGATGCATGTATCCTTTTGAATCATATTTTTCTCCAGATATATGCCCAAGAGTGAGATTGCTGGATCATATGGTAGCTCTATTTTTAGTTTTTTAAGGAACCTCTATACTGTTCTCCATTGGAGAAGGAAATGGCTGCCCACTCCAGTGTTCTTGCCTGGAGAATCCCAGGGATGGGGCGGGCTGCCGTCTATGGGGTCACACAGAGTCGGACACAACTGAAGCGACTTAGCAGCAGCAGCAGCTTATTGTTCTCCATGGTGTCTGTATCAATTTCCCTCCAACAGCATAGGAGAGTTCCCTTTTCTCCACAATCTCTCCAGCATTGCATAGTTTTTGATGATGGCCTCTGATCAGTGTGAGCTAATACCTCATTGTAGTTTTGATTTGCATTTCTTTAATAACTAGCGACGTTGAGCATTTTTTCATGTGATTCTTGGCCATCTGTACATCTTCTTTGAAAAAATGTCTCTTTAGGTCTTCTGTGCATTTTTTTGATTGGATTGTTTTTTGATACTGAATTGCATAAGCTGTTGGTAAATTTTGGATACTAATTCCTTCTTGGTCACAACATTTACAACTATTTTCTCCCATCTGTGGGTTGTCTTTTCTTTTGTTTATGGTTTCCTTGCTATGCAAAAGCTTTTGAGTTTAATTAGGTCTCATTTGTTTATTTTTATTTCCATTATTCTGGGAGACAGATTAGAAAAGATATTGCTGCTATTTATACCAAAGTGTGTTCTACCTGTTTTCCTCTAAGACCTTTATAGTATCCAGTCTTATGTTTAGGTCTTTAATCCAATTTGAGTTTATTTTTGTGTATGGTGTTAAAGAATGTTCTATTTCATATTATTACATGTAGCTGTCCAAGACAACATTTTCTTTTCCACAAGCCAATAGAAGTAAGCCAATGTCTGAACAAGCACATAATTCATCTCATAATTGCCCTTTGTATACAAAAGCTTCTTGTCTCCAAGGCTATTTTGTCGTTTATTAAAAATGGAGACCATGTGTACCATTCTCTTTTATTTTACCTAGAAATCTAGTAAGGGGAGTTATTCTCTCATCACTTAAGCAAAAATCAACTGACCAATCAAATAAAAATTTCCAATCGAACTTATAGCAACTAACTGGTGGTTTATGTCTGAATCA